>NC_061839.1:6584658-6587158 GCF_019202785.1 Penaeus chinensis
AAGAAAAAGTGGAATAATGAAAAGCAATTAAACTTTTTCTTCACTTCCTCCAGTCTCACATCGGCTTGTCTGCTTAAGCCATGTTGAAATGAATGAAGTAAACCTTCCAAACCTACTACAAGGGCAAACCCCATGACCTCTTTCCCTGTGGCATTTCCTTACCAGGTACAAGCCCCTGAATCCCCTTCCCCAGGAGTATCCTAGCCACCATTAATAGGACTCCTTAAAGATGTCATGGCTTGTGTATTATTATGTATTATTGTGTATTATTATGTAGTCCCCGCATTTTTTATTAGAAATGCTTGTTACATCCATACGTTGTACATGCACAACTATCTACCAGCAAATTTGACAGTTCTTTTGTCAGAGAACCAAACACAGTGCTAATTAGGTTTCTGAATTATTTCACAATATTCCAGTGAAATGATAATACTTACTATATTCTCTGAAGCATAATAACTGTGTTCCAGCTGCACATCCCTGACAGAAATCAGAAATAATTCTTGGAATATTTTTGTTCAGCTTTTTACATATATATTGTATATGATGATTGCCAAGGGCTTATGACATTCATTCTCAAAGCAAGTTAAGTTTACAAGGTTGCTCCTGTCAAATGTACTTACAAAATTAGAAAAAAACAGCTAAATGCTAAATATGTAAAATAGCTAGTTCAAATGTATCTACTATGCAAGATTGGAGTAGAAAAGTCAATGGAAAAATGTAAGAAAAGATTCAACAACTAACAGTATCAGTAATTATGTTTCATTTAAGGATTGTATCCAGAAAAGAATGGGAAACACTGCTTATAAAGCATGTATCTGACAGTCATGTTTCTGTTTACAGCTGTAGTTTGGCAGTACAACTTGCCAAGGCCCGAGAGTCGGTGTTAATCATCTCCACTGACCCAGCACACAACATATCAGATGCCTTTGATCAGAAATTTTCAAAAGTACCCATCAAAGTCAGGGGATTTGAGAATCTGTATGCTATGGTAAGTCAGTTGGTGTCAAATGGATATGTTGCTACTTTGTTTTATGACAATATTTTGTTTTGGCTGAAACCTCGAAAGAACAGTAAATTTACATTGAGTACCAATTGTCATACTTGGGATTGTTGCAAAAGGAAAGTGAGAAATGTGTCTTTTTCCTTTTCTTTTCTTTTCTTTCTTCTTTTTTAAACCTTTGTTTGTGTATTTTCATATATAGCACACTTTTATGGCTCAACTTATCCGTTCTTTAGAATATATAGCCTAAATTTTGGTTAGGCTGTTATGTAATAGGAAAAGACATTAAAAATGAATTAACCATATAGACATAGTACATATATTATATATGTTGCAAGGTCAGCAGATTTTATAAGCTGTAGTCAAAACATGAATTATACTTTAAAATCCTTTTTCATTAATTATATTTCTATAAGCTGCTTGAGTAAATATCCTCTTTTCAGGAAATTGATCCCAACATAGGATATGGAGAGTTGCCAGACGAGTACTTTGAGGGGGCAAGCGATGCTATGCGCATGGGAAGAGACATACTACAGGAAGTGCTTGGGGCTTTCCCAGGCATCGACGAAGCCATGAGCTATGCAGAGGTTATGAAGTAAGTATAGGTCATCATATCTTCCTGGGATGAATTGTTTTGTTTTCAGTGATGTTTACAGTACAGTGGTCTAAGAAAAGAACTAAAAGTTGAGTTAAAGTTTAGACAAGATAAGTTAGGCTATGATAATCATTTTTTTTTTTTTTTTTTTTTTTTTTTTTTTTTTTTTTTTTTTTATATGCTATGTACTTGGTCAATTATTTTTCTATAATATGTGTTTGAAGTCAACCTTGTGAATGTGCATCTCCTTACTTTGTCTTACAGGCATACAAAATACACTTGTATGGTTAGATGTCCATGCACCTGCATGTGGAACTGAGTTCAATTGTAGATTATTAGAACAACTTGTCGTGGATTATTATTGTTGTTATTATTGTTAATGTTATCATTATTGTCATTATTGTTAAGGTTGTTTTTATTGTTCATGTTATTATTATTATTGTTATACTATTTTTGTTAGTATGGTTATTGTTATTATTATTATTATTATTATTATGCACCAAACCCATTATCCTTTCTGCTTCCACCTGTATGCTCACTTGACTACTTCTCTCACAACAGTGTCCTTTTCCAGATCCTTCCCCTCCTGCTGTTCTTCTTAATACTCCACCTCCATCCCGTTCCTTTATCTCGTTCTGCGGATTCTTCTCCTCCTACTTCTCCATTTCTACCCTTTTACCTGTTGATTGCTTCATAATGACTTTTTTGCAGTGTCCCTCATACAGTGTTCTTCTTTCTTCTTCAGACGCAAAGATACTCTCCATTTGATCTAATTGCTATATGCCTTAATCTTGTTCCCCCTTTTTACTAATCCTTGCCTTACTCCATTTCCTCCACCTCATTACCCTTTTCGCTATGATACTCTTCTATAACGCTCTAATACATTTTGCCTTAATCATTAA
>NC_061839.1:6592158-6609658 GCF_019202785.1 Penaeus chinensis
TATATAGTGTTTAATAACTTCATTCACAAATCATTATGTTATTCCCCTCCCATGCCTTTGGAGGACATTTCAGGCTTGGCTAGAAGATTAAACCATATTTTCTAACTATTCAGCCTAATTTGTGATTGGCTCACCTCTCTAAATTGAACTCAAATTATCCCAGTATTGCATATCTCAGAGTTCTTATACAACGGAAACATATATACTCATATTTGTGTTTACTATGGAAGGTGTAACCCAGAATCGTTAGGTCTGTAGCTAAGAAAATTTTCTCAAATTTAAACTGTGGCATTGAGATTACACCTATACACTTTCTGAGTGACATCAAACACAACTTTACACATTGGTTTTCCAGGCCATCATCTAGTGTCAGCAAAAGCACCTGTACTTTTAGTACTACTCAGTAAGCAATTTAAAGTTAGTGAGTAGATTGACCACAGTATTATGTCCACTGTGATGTTAGACACATGAGCTTTTGAACATAAATATGCTTTTTGAATTTAAAATTTGGATATTAAGCTGATTGATCCTCTGCTAAGTACTGTTGCACTTTAAGCACCATGGAGCTGCAGTTCAGCAATATCACCAAAATGAAAGCTGTCTACAACTGCAATGTTATGTACAGACTCTCACTAGTTATGTGGGTTCTTGTAATACTTATTTCTTGAGTGCCATATACTCTATGGCATGGTACCCCATATTGTGTGTGGTTTAACCTGCTGTGCTGAATGATAGTAATGTCTTACTATGTTATTTGAAGTCTTATAGAATGCACATAAGCAATTTAGCATTATCCATATTATCCACTCATGCACAAGAATCAACACAAATATTCCTTGTATGTAACACTATTTTACTACGCTTCATTGTCATTTTATCAAATGTTCCTTCCGTTCTGGGTTGCTTTTTACCCACCTCATGGTTATCGTTCCTCAGCCTAATAGCACATTTATGAGCAGATCTGGCCACTCCCTTTTGAGAGATTCTGTATCAATAACCACTTTGATATCTTTTGTATAGTATGTCAGGGTGTTCGATACATGTGAATAATTATGCTGTGTTTTAATGTTTGTATCATTACATTTTGCAGATTGCTGATTTGTATGAGGATTTCCACGTGACTAAACTTCCACTCCTTGAGCACGAAGTTAGAGGCGTCCCTCAGGTTAAAGAGTTTTCAGAAAACCTTGTAAAACCTTACATGGGATAACAACTCACGCTTGGGGATTTGGGGAAGCATTTATAATATCCGGTCTTTTTTCCTTTTTTTTTTATGCTAGGAATGGCATAACAATAGTGAAAGGTCAGTGCAGGACAATATTCAGAAATTTCAGTCTTCTGTATGAAAAGAATTGTTTTGTTCCAGGTTTTACTTCTTCAATATGTTTAATGTTTTGGCAAAGCTATGCAATCAAAAGATGAATGTAATATTGATCAGGTCTACCCTGTGAAATTGAAATGAGAAATAACAACTTCAATATTTTAAATAATGATAGGCAGTGGATTGTGGTAAATAGGATAATAATAAATTTGAGTTTTGTCTCTAGATTAAGCTTAAAGATGTGTATTAGGACTATCCTCTCTGGCTATGGTTATGTATTTTGACCATATCCTTACAAAACTAGCAATACATTACCGCTGAGTTGAATGGAGAGACTCACTATGGCTGCCATGAGTCCCAAAGCTTTCATTACTCTCATTTCCAAAGATTATTTATTTAGTTTACGATAGAGTCTTGATACTTGAATAAAGAGAGAAAAAAAAAATGTGAAGGATTTTTATCTGTGGGATCTCAGGATATCTATGTACTTATGTGTCTTCACTTTTACTTTCATTAAAGCTAAGAGTTGTCTGCAATTGAACATTTGCAGCAAGTACTATCGGGATCTTTTCTTTGCTCCTGGAATGAGTAACTTGATGTCCATGTTAATAACCTCATGGGATCCCTTATAAGAAGTCAAGCAATATCCAAATTTCATCAAAAATTAAATCTTCTTTGTTCATCTGTTTTGTCATGTTACTTTTGCTTTAGCTTTCCGAGTAGTTTTTTTTTTTTCTTCTTGCTCTTAGGCAAGTTCTTTGAATTACAATTTAAAAGCATTGATATTCTGCTTTTGTTTCATATTAGAACATTCACATAATGTTGGACTTAATATGTACATGGAACAATTCATTATTCATGTTCATTGCATTCTGATATTTGGGGATCTTCATGAAACTATCTGCTAGGTTAATCAAACTGTTTATACAACACAGTTGATCTTTTATATAATATATTCAGTATGTTGCAGAAATAAATACCATTGATATAATATGATTTTGATTTAGTACCTTACAGGGCAAAAAACATTCAAGTGACATACATGTATCTGGTGATTTAGAATTGATTTAGTATACAAATATTGTAATTAATCTTAATAGTCACTTATGAATATTAATTTTACCTTAATATCAGCTAAACAAAACAAACCATATAATTTCAAGGGTCAATAAAATATTAAGTATTAATACATATATTTACTAAAAGTGGTAAAATACACTTTCCGTCATTGACAACTGGCCATAAATCACACTCATTCACTGCTATGAACCTGTTACATTGACACTTTCCAAAGACAGCTGTCAGGCATTCATTCAAGAAATAGGCCGTGGGTAACTGGTGTACCTGCGTGTAATGTGTAATATGGAAGAATTCTATAACAGCCGTGACTAAAGAAAATTGTAATTATAATTGATATATTTAACCTTCTTTGAGAAACAATACAGATGAGGTCTAAGAACAATAGCAAAGGATTTATAGAGGTTCAAAACATTCAGATAGTCATTAGAATTAATGAATAGTGTTACTTCATGTGTTTTTCATCTAAAAGGTGTTTTCACAGACAAACTTTTAACAATTTATAATTATTGTTGCTTAATCTCATTCTCTTAATCAGTGAATTCTTGACAGATGAAGAAATTTGAAATATATATATAGTACATCGAATGAGACAGTGTTGTTAAACATTATAAATTGTTTTGGAAATTTAGAACTAGATAATGATTTGAATTTTTTTTTACATATACTATAAATAACTGTTCGAAATAAAAGAAATACTACAGATTTCTGAATAGGAATCAAACTGATAATTTACCAGTAACTGAAATATTTCAAGACCTAATTTATTATTTTTGATAACTATGATTGATTTCTAAACAGAACCACATTAATCTAAACTTGGGAAACACATTAAAAACTGGAGAATAAGCTTATGTTCACCGTACAGGCAAATGTGAATTCTTAACATTAAAATATTACTGTGTGTATAGCCTATATATATATATATTCAAATATATATATATATATATATATATATATATATATATATATATATAATGTGTGTATATATATATATATATATATATATATATATATATATATATATATATATATATATATATATGTGTGTATAGCCTATATATATATATATTCAAATATATATATATATATATATATATATATATATATATATATATATATATATATATATATATATATATATATGTGTGTGTATAGCCTATATATATAATGTATATATATATATATATATATATATATATATATATATATATATATAACTTTTAATGTACAGAACTGTTCAGTAAAGTGGATGTAGAAGAAATTTCAAACTTTTTTTTATAAAATTTTAACATGTCTCTGTCAGCCATTCATTGTACTGGATCTTCTATGCTCCAGCAACAGAACAGGTATCTTAAGAAGCGCAACACAGAATCCAGGACGCTTTTCACTTCCTTTTCTGTCATTTCTTTCTTCTCCTGTTTCATCTTGACCATTGCCTCCAGAGACTTAACAAGACTTTCTTGTTTTTTCTTTGTATCTTCTTCCTTGGCTTTGGCAATGGCTTCTTTCACACTTTTTGAATTTGATTTTGCCAGATCAGCTTCCTTATGAGATGAGGCATCAAAGCTTTCACCACTGGTACTGTCATCTTTCCTCGTCTCATTTTCATAGCCGTGGGTTTTATTTTCCATGTCTTTCATGAGGAGCTCCATGTCTGCATCTTCAGGTGTTGTCCAGTCTTCATTCGTCTCTTGCGCACTACTCTGTTCATCATTCAGGTCAACATCAGCCATATAATCCTTCTTTTCCTTGGCTAACTTGCCTTCCTTTTCTTCATCAGTTTCCATGCTCACAGCTGCTGCTCTGACATTCCTCAAAAGGTCAACCTCCTTTTCTTGAATGAGCCTCTCAAATAATTCATTTGCTAAGATGGTCGTTCTGTCTTCAGTCTCATCTTGTTTTTCAGCCTTTTTGTTTTTGTCCTCTTCCATTACCTCATGTTCTGGCTCTTCCATGATGACACTCCAGATCATGTTCTTGAACATTTCCTTCTCTCTCTCAACTATGAGATCATCACTTCTGCCAGCCATTAATTCATATCTAATATCTTCCTCAGCTTCAGAATTGTCAGATTCACTCAGTTCTTCGTCAGTGTCTTCTTTCATGGAAGATTCTAATTTAGCATCCTTGACAAGTTCCCCCTGTGAAGCTTCAGCCATGTTCAAATATCCTTCCTCAATTTGTTCTTCTACTGCATGATCACTTAATTCATCTTCATCTTCTGCATTTCTATCAATATGATCTTCATGATCTTCCTTCTTTAAATTGTTTGTAAGCAATTCAGTTGGTTCCTCACTGATATTATTTTCTGCTGCTTGGGGAGCCAGTTGTGCCAGTCTCTCTTGTACTTCCCAATTAACAACTTCCTCTGGAACATTGACTTCTGTTTTAAGCTCAGTTTCTTCTTTCTCTTCAAATTCCTTAATCTCTTGGTATTCAGACTCCAGAGAGATGTCAGATTCTGTATTTTGTACTGTTTCATCAGTAGCCGTAGTGTACACTATGCTTTCTTCTATCTCGTCTTCACCTTCCAGCCTGTCTTCTTTCTCATCTACACCCTGTTTGGCAAGACTCTCTACCAGATTAGTATCAGTATTTTCAGCTAGGGAAGTGCCCCAGTCTTTCTTCACTAGATCTTCCATCACCTCAGGCACCATATCCACTCCTAGACTTGGTGTCTTTTCAAGTTCAGAATATTTTAGACTTTCAAAAGCATCTTCCCATTCTTCATCATCCTCCACCGAGTGGTCTTCAATTGTTTCTTGTCCTCCATTTGCTTCCCCTTCAACAATTTCACTGATCCTCTTTATACCTTCTTCATATGCCATATGTTTCAGTTCATTTACATTCTCAGTAAGTACAGTGATTTGTGCCTTTTCCATATTAGTGTTTATCAATGCCTCATCAACCATCTTGTCGCTTGTACCTGCTGCTGTTTTGTCTTCAGAAAGTTTTGCGGTGCTTCTTTCATTACCCACATCACCACCCACGCTTTCAAGTGCATCTTCTATTTCCAGAATTTCGTAAGACATGTCTAGCTTTTCTTGTTCAGTTTCAGCTATTTCATTTTGTGTATCCCAATTATCTTCTGCTACCTGTTTTACATCTTTCACTGCAAAGTCATTTAGTTTCAATTCTCCAATATCTTTATGACATCCTGTTTTCTCTATTTCTTCCAATATTCTTCCTGCTTCCGTCATATCCTCAGATATTTTGTCTGGCACAAGAACTCCACTTTCCACCACTTTGATGAGATTGTCTACCTCTTGCAGGAGCCTTGCTGCTTCATCCATCTCTTCACTGTCTCCCTGAATCACTGAATCTGTTGTCCTATTTTCTGTGTAATTTTTCAAATCTTCCATTTGATTCACAGACTCTTTCACTTCACTAGTCTTTTCCTTTTCTTCAATTGCACTTTCTATCAACTCCATTTTCTCTTCCATCTCTTTCATTTCTTCTTCCATCATTCTGACATCTTCCACCATCAGCTTCACATAATCATCCACCACAGTTGGTCCTTCCCCTTTTAGCAATTTCTTTCTTTCATTTTCTTTCTCCTCAGCTTCTGCAATTTCTTCCTTTATTGATTTTATTTCTTCTTTTTTCCCAGTTCTGTTGATATTAATTCCCAGTTTAAGTACAGTTTTTTCTTTTATAGTCTCTGGTTTCACAACTTCCAGTGCAGTGTATTTTCCTGTTTCTATTTCCTCATTTTTAGGTACAGCTCTAGCTTCTTCCATTACTCGCATTTCCTCCTCATTACCACTCATTAGCCCTGCCTTTTCAACTATTTTATTCCCATCCTCATTTAACAAAGCTTCCTCAACAATATTTGTCTCTCTTTCTATTACTTTGGTCTCATTTTCAATAACTTCTATTTCTTTTTCTATTTCTTTGGTTTCCTCTTCTATGTCTCGGATTTCATCTTCAACCGACTTTAGCTGATTTCCCTCATAGAGTGTTTCAGTCTCAATTGTTTTAGCATTGTCTTCTTCACTTTTAGTTTCATTTTCCAATTCACTGAGCCTCCTGTCTTCTTCTTCTTTCTCTGCTCTTGCTAATTCATCTGCAAGACTGATTTCCTCCCTAGCCTGTGATGAATCATCATCCATTACTTTCCCTTCTTCTTCAATAATTCTTCTTAACTCTTCTATCACTTCATTTGCATCATCTTCCAGCTGCATATCATTCTCTTTCTCTAAGTGACTGACCTGATTGTTTCCTTGGGTTTCTTCTTCGATCATTTCAGTTTTCATCGCTGACTACATTGTTTTCCATTGTTTTCTGTATAAGACCATTACTAATTTCATTGTTGTTGTTGTAACCTTCATCTGATTCTGTGTCCTTTTCATTATTATTGCTTTCTGTTCCATCCTTAGGGGCTAGATTATCCGTTGTCACTTCTACAGCTATGATCTCCGGTTCATTTTCAACAGAGGTATTATTCAGCAAACTTTCTGACATATCATTTTCAGCCTCTGTATGGCTTACTTCTCTCTTGTCCAGAATTGTTTTCACAAAAGAGGTTGCTCCAGATTCTTCAAATTCGTAATTTTCTGCTCCTGCAAAACTTGTTTTTTCTTGTTCCTGAGCTTGGTTAACTTCTGGCTCTTCAGCTGAGCTGATATCGGAGTCCTCCACCACTGGAATTGTTTTAAATCCCTCTCCTTCATCTTGGTTGCATTTTGTTTTTTCAGTCGGACTGCTTTCTATTTCTTGAGCTGAGCTGATATTTAATTCCTTCGTTGGGTTAATTTCTGGTTCCTCAGCTGAGCTAATTTCCGGTTCTTCAGTTGAGCTAATATCTAAGTCCTCATCCGTGCTTCTTTCTAGTTCTTCGACAACAATGCCTTCTGCTTCTTCAAATGTATTTTCTGGTTCTACTGGACTGTTTTCTGTTTTTTCAATTAGAGTATATTCCGTTTTTTCAACTGGACCGTTTCCAGGATCTTTAGCTATACTGCTTCCTGATTCATCAACTAGACTGCTTTCTGATCCTTCCATAGGTCTGCATTCTGGCTTTCCACTTTGCCTACTCTTTGTTTCTTCAGTTGGGCTGTTTCCTAGTCCCTCAACTTGGTGTTCTTCAATTGAACAGCTTTCTATTTCTTCAGCTAGACCACTCTCTGGTTCTTCAGCTGGACTAATTTCTGGTTCTTTATCTGCACAACTTTCCTGTTCTTCATCTTTGTCAACCTTTAATTCAAGCTGGCTACGAACAGGTTGGTCAGTGAGGTTACGTTCTTGTTCTTTTTCTGGACTGATTTCTCTGCTGTTTTCCTCAGATGACATGCTTACTGTGTCTTTGGTTTGATTGCTTTCTAATGCATCTATGCCAGTTTCTGTTTCTTCATTAACACTACTTTCTGGTTCTTCAGTAGTACTGCTCTGCGATTTTCCATATTTCTCACTTGCAGATCCTTCAACTAGGAAATTCTCGGGCTTTGCCTCTGTGATGATTTCTTGTTCTTCAGTAATATAGCTCTCTGGTTCTTCAGCAAAGAAACTCTCTGGTTCTCCTATTCTACTGATTTCCGGCTGTTCAATAGTACTGCTCTCTAGTTCTCCATTCGAGAGCCTTTCTGCTTCTTTTGTGCGCTCTGCCTCTGGGACACTCTCTGGTACACCCACTGTGCCAATTTCTAATTCATCAGTTTTCCTTTCTCCTGTAAACACAGATTCTGATTCTTCCTGTTTTCTCGTTTCTGGTCTTTCGGTTGGGTCGCACTTATATTCATCCTCAATAGTGCTTCCTGGTTCTCCATCCCCTGGTCTTATTTCTGGTTCTTCAATTTTGCTGGCCTTTGGTACTAGGAGGTTTACTGGTTCTTCCTCTGTGTGTACTTCTGTGTCGATAACTAAAGTTGTATCTAATTCTACAACGATTTTGCTTTTCTTTTCTTCAATTTTGCTTATTCTTGGTTTTGCCACTCGACTTTTTTCCACTGCAGTGTTGACTTCTGTCTCTTCAAATTTACGAATTATTTCTTGAACCTTTCCGGTTTCTAGATCTTCAGCCTTGCTTACATCCGAGTCTCCAACATTTTTAGTTGGACCTTGAATTGTGTTGATTTCTGTTTTTTCAACTGCGCCGATTCCTGGTTCTGCAACTGCGCTTATTTCCGATTCTTCAACTGCACTGATTTCTGGTTCTGCAGCAGCGCTGACTTTTGGTTCTGCAGCAGCACTGACTTCTGGTTCTTCAACTGCGCTGATTTCTGGTTCTGCAGCAGCGCTGACTTCTGGTTCTTCAACTGCGCTGATTTCTGGTTCTGCAGCAGCGCTGACTTCTGGTTCTTCAACTGCGCTGATTTCTGGTTCTGTCAACTGCGCTGATTACTGGTTCTGCAGCAGCGCTGATTTCTGGTTCTGCAGCAGCGCTGATTTCTGGTTCTTCAACTGCGCTGATTTCTGGTTCTTCAACTGCGCTGACTTCTGGTTCTGCAGCAGCGCTGATTTCTGGTTCTGTAACTGCGCTGATTTCTGGTTCTTCAACTGCGCTCGTTTCTGGTTCTGCAGCAGCGCTGACTTCTGGTTCTTCAACTGCGCTGATTTCTGGTTCTGCAGCAGCGCTGATTTCTGGTTCTGTAACTGCGCTGATTTCTGGTTCTGCAGCAGCGCTGATTTCTGGTTCTGTAACTGCGCTGCTTTCTGGTTCTGCAGCAGCGCTGATTTCTGGTTCTGTAACTGCGCTGATTTTTGGTTCTGGAGCAGCGCTGATTTCTGGTTCTGTAACTGCGCTGATTTCTGATTCTGCAGCAGCGCTGATTTCTGGTTCTGCAACTGCGCTGATTACTGGTTTTTCAACTGCGCTGATTTCTGGTTCTGCAGCAGCGCTGACTTCCGGTTCTTCAACTGCGCTGATTTCTGGTTCTGCAACTGCGCTGATTACTGGTTTTTCAACTGCGCTGATTTCTGGTTCTGCAGCAGCGCTGATTTCTGGTTCTTCAACTGCGCTGATTTCTGGTTCTGCAACTGCGCTGATTTCTGGTTCTGCAACTGCGCTGATTTCTGGTTCTGCAGCAGCGCTGATTTCTGGTTCTGCAGCAGCGCTGATTTCTGGTTCTTCAACTGCGCTGATTACTGGTTCTGCAACTGCGCTGATTACTGATTCTGCAACTGCGCTGATTACTGGTTCTGCAACTGCGCTGATTACTGGTTCTGCAGCAGCGCTGATTTCTGGTTCTGCAACTGCGCTGATTACTGGTTTTTCAACTGCGCTGATTTCTGGTTCTGCAACTGCGCTGATTTCTGGTTCTGCAACTGCGCTGATTTCTGGTTCTGCAGCAGCGCTGATTTCTGGTTCTGCAGCAGCGCTGATTTCTGGTTCTTCAACTGCGCTGATTTCTGGTTCTTCAACTGCGCTGATTTCTGGTTCTGCAACTGCGCTGATTACTGGTTCTGCAGCAGCGCTGATTTCTGGTTCTTCAACTGCGCTGATTTCTGGTTCTGCAACTGCGCTGATTACTGGTTCTGCAACTGCGCTGATTACTGGTTCTGCAGCAGCGCTGATTTCTGGTTCTGCAGCAGCGCTGATTTCTGGTTCTTCAACTGCGCTGATTTCTGGTTCTGCAACTGCGCTGATTACTGGTTCTGCAACTGCGCTGATTTCTGGTTCTGCAGCAGCGCTGATTTCTGGTTCTGTAACTGCGCTGATTTCTGGTTCTGCAGCAGCGCTGACTTCCGGTTCTTCAACTGCGCTGACTTCTGGTTCTGCAGCAGCGCTGGCTTCCGGTTCTTCAACTGCGCTGACTTCTGGTTCTTCAACTGCGCTGATTTCTGGTTTTGCAGCAGCGCTGGCTTCTGGTTCTGCAGCAGCGCTGATTTCTGGTTCTGTAACTGCACTGATTTCTGGTTCTGCAGCAGCGCTGACTTCTGGTTCTTCAACTGCGCTGATTTCTGGTTCTGTAACTGCGCTGACATCTGGTTCTTCAACTGCGCTGACTTCTGGTTCTTCAACTGCGCTGATTCTGGTTCTTCAACTGCGCTGATTTCTGGTTCTGCAGCAGCGCTGATTTCTGGTTCTGTAACTGCGCTGATTTCTGGTTCTGCAGCAGCGCTGATTTCTGGTTCTGCAGCAGCGCTGATTTCTGGTTCTGTAACTGCGCTGATTTCTGGTTCTGCAGCAGCGCTGATTTCTGGTTCTGCAGCAGCGCTGACTTCTGGTTCTTCAACTGCGCTGATTTCTGGTTCTTCAACTGCGCTGACTTCTGGTTCTGCAACTGCGCTCGTTTCTGGTTCTGCAGCAGCGCTGACTTCTGGTTCTTCAACTGCGCTGATTTCTGGTTCTGCAGCAGCGCTGATTTCTGGTTCTGTAACTGCGCTGATTTCTGGTTCTGTAACTGCGCATGATTTCTGGTTCTGCAGCAGCGCTGATTTCTGGTTCTGTAACTGCGCTGATTTCTGGTTCTGCAGCAGCGCTGACTTCCGGTTCTTCAACTGCGCTGACTTCTGGTTCTGCAGCAGCGCTGGCTTCCGGTTCTTCAACTGCGCTGACTTCTGGTTCTTCAACTGCGCTGATTTCTGGTTTTGCAGCAGCGCTGACTTCCGGTTCTTCAACTGCGCTGACTTCTGGTTCTGCAGCAGCGCTGGCTTCTGGTTCTGCAGCAGCGCTGATTTCTGGTTCTGCAACTGCGCTGATTTCTGGTTCTGCAGCAGCGCTGATTTCCGGTTCTTCAACTGCGCTTGCTTCTGGTTCTTCAACTGCGCTGGTTTCTGCAACGGCGATGATTTTTGGCTCTTCAGGTGAGGGGATCACTGGTCCTTCGGCTGCACGGGTTTCTTGCACTTCAACAGCACTTATTTCTTGTTCTTCAACTGCCCTGATTTCTGGTTTGTCTGATGAATTGGTCACTGGCTCTTTAACTGCGCTCGCATCTAGTACTTTAGCAGCAACTATATTTGTTGGTTCAACTACCCTGATTTCTGGTTCTTCATGTGCACCGATTTTTAGTTCTTCAACTGCTCTAATTTCTGATTGTTCATCTGTGCTGATTTCATGGTTGTCAACTGCTTGAATTTCTGGTTCTTCAACTGATGTGTCTTCTGAACATTCAACGACCTTGATTTCTGATTTTTCAGAAGCTCTCACTTCTGCTTTTTCGACTGAGGTGATTCCTGATTCTGCAGCTTTTTCGACTGAGGTGATTCCTGATTCTGCAGCTGTACTTATTTCTGGAATTTCAACAGCACCTCTCTCTGCCTCTTCATCTGCCTGGATCACTGGTTCTTCAGCATGGCTGGTTTGAGGTTCAGCTGACCTGACTGGCAGTTCTTCAAGTGAGCTAAGTACTAGTCCACCATCTGTCCTAATATCTAGCTCTTCAACTGCACTGATTTCTGGTTCTTCTATTGATGCAATTTCTAGAACTTCAGCCGCCTTGGTTTCTTCAACAGCACTGACTGCTGGTTCTTCTACCACCCTAGTTTCTGGTTCTTCCTCTGAGGTGATGACTGCCTTGCTTTCTGGTTCTTTAACTGCCATAATCTCTGGTACCTCATCCACACTGATTTCCAATTCTTTAGCTGGGCTGATTTCTGGTTCTTCAACTGCTCTGGTTTCTGTCTTTTCAACTGTGCTGAGTTCTGGTTCTTCAGCTTTACTAATTACTGTTTTTTCAATTGAGATGTTTTCTTGTTCTTCTGTGCTTACACTTTGTGGTTCTTGAATTAAGCTGGTTTGTGGGTCTTCAGTTGCACTGACTTTATGTTCTTTACCTGCTCTAATTTCTGGTTCTTCATCTGCTATAATTTCCTGTTTAACTGCACTAATTTCTGTTTTATCAACAGCCCTGATTTCAGGTTCTTCAGCTGATCTTATTTCTGTTCTTTCAGGACTTTCAATTGAGGTTACTCCTATTTGTTGAAGCTGCTTTACTGTGCTGATCTCTGTTTCTTGAATTTTGTTTACTACAGTGTTGATTTCTTTCTCTTTAATAACGTATGAGTCTTCAAC
Source organism: Penaeus chinensis (assembly GCF_019202785.1). NCBI lineage: Eukaryota > Metazoa > Arthropoda > Malacostraca > Decapoda > Penaeidae > Penaeus > Penaeus chinensis. The sequence continues at coordinate 6,604,515 of NC_061839.1, forward strand.
TGAAGCACTTTCTGGCTTCGTTCCTTCAGTACCCATTTTTGGATGTTCAGCAGACCCGAGTTCTTGTTCGCTACTACGCCCAATATCTAGTTGTTCATCTATCTCATTATCTTTTTCTTTACTTCCATTAACTTCTTGTTCTTCAAATTTGACTTCTGATTTTTCCTCATTATGTCTGCTAACTTCTAACCCTTTTTTGCTTACTTGTGATTCTATAATTCTGGTGATTTTTGAGCCTTCATCTGTGACTTCTGGTTCTCCAAATGTGTAGACTTCTTGAGCTTTATCTTTACTGATCACTTGCTCTTTAACCGTGCTGACATTTGTCCTTTCTGTTTTGCTCATTATTGGTTCTTTGAATGTTCTGATTTCTACTTCTTCAATTTCTTCAATTATACTAATTGTTTTTCCAACTGAGGTGATTTTCGGTTCTTCAGCTTTAGTGATTATTGATTCTACAATTGTGTTATCTTTTGAGTCTTCAATTTGGGTGTTTACTGATTCTTTAATTGTGTTTATTCCAGCTTCTTTAACTGATCCAATTTCTGTCTCTTCTCCAGTGCTGACATCAGTACCTGTTCCTGTGTAGATGTTTTTGTCATCAAATCTGCTATCTCTTTCTGCTTTCTCAGTTGCATTCATTTCTGGATCTCTTTCTTTGGAAATGTTTAATTCTCCATATTTGCTGATTTCTCGATTTTCCATTATGTTCAATTCTGTTCCTCCGAATTTGCCTGTTTCTGTCTTAGCTATGTTTTCGTGGTCTTGCACGAAACTGCTTCCAGACACAGAGCTTTTTGATTCATCACTCGCTGTAATTTCTGATTCTTGGGTAAAGCTCGTGTTTGCTTCCTGAAACATGTTGCTTTCAGGATCTTCATCCATACTTTCTGGCTCTTCAGCCACACTACTTTCTGGTTCTTCAGCCATGCTACTTTCTGGTTCTTCAGCCACACTACTTTCTGGTTCTTCAGCCATGCTACTTTCTGGTTCTTCAGCCATGCTACTTTCTGGTTCTTCAGCTATGCTACTTTCTGGTTCTTCAGCCATGCTACTTTCTGGTTCTTCAGCTATGCTACTTTCTGGTTCTTCAGCCATGCTACTTTCTGGTTCTTCAGCCATGCTACTTTCTGGTTCTTCAGTTATGCTACTTTCTGGTTCTTCAGCCATGCTACTTTCTGGTTCTTCAGCCATGCTACTTTCTGGTTCTTCAGCCATACTGCTTTCTGGTTCGTCGGCCATGCTGCTCTCTGGTTCGTCGGCCATGCTGCTTTCTGGCTCATCAGCATAGCTTTCTGATTCTTCGATAATGCTGTCATCTTGCCGTCCAATCAATGGGCTTCTTCTGAATTTTTCGTCTGAACTACTCTCATGGTCTTCAGTAAATGTGCTTCCCATCCTTTCTTCAGCTGAAGTGTAATCGGTGCTTCCTGAGCTTTCTGGTTCATCGTCAATCCTGATGAACTGTATTCCTCCAATCCTGACAGTTTGGTGTTCTCTGAATGCAGTTGATTTGACTTTGCTGGGCTTAATGCTATCTAGTTCCTCAGACAAAATGCTCTCTGTCCTATCTTCGGCTGAGACATAGCCTGTGCTCTCTGTACTCTCTGGTTCATCTTCGACTTTGCTGCTATCAGATGTATATTCTTTCACAGTGTTTGATGCCACTCCACTCATGGTGCCGTCTTTCCTGTTCTGAGTGGCGTCGCTATCCGTCATTTCACTTTCACTTTGTGTTTCATTTTTGTAAGCTATGACCTCATCTTTACTCTCCTCTTTTAAAATGCTTTCAGTTTCACTTTCCTCAGTCTTGTCATCAGATTCAAGATTTACTAGAGTCCATCCAGCTTCCTCTGTTGTGCTTTCCCCTTCTTGAGCAGGGGCCGACATATCCGAATCCTCGTTCTTCTCCGCTCCAACTTCTTCTTCCTCCACGACACTGAAGGTCTGGCTCTCGAAGGACCTCCTCCTCTGGACCCACTCCAGGCCCCATTGCCCATTGTTTTCTGCGATATCCTCTGGTTCCTCACTCTCTTCCCTTTGCTCAATAACGATGTCAGTCCACCCTTCGTGGATGATTACCTCTTCGCCAATCACCGATTCTTCTACTTCGTCGTCGTTGTCTTCTTGTTCTTGTATGACTTCGGGTTTCTTGGAATTCGCCGGGTATTCGTCTTCGATCTCTGCTAAGGCATCTTCGTAATCCTCTGTTGTTTCACTTCCTCCTTCCTTCGAGAAAGTAACATGTTCCTCTTCTCTGACTTCGTGCTTATTGATCTCTTTTCTCCACGTCGCTATGTTTTCAGGCCCTTCCTCGTTTAATTCTTCTTCCTTGTCCTCCCCGCTTGTGTGGTTCTTTTCCATCGACTCTGTCATATCTTTCTCATCTGCCTCGTTCGGATCTTCAATTACTTTATCGTTTTCCTTTTCCTCCTCGACTGTAGTATTTTCCAAAGATAAACATGATACTTCCATCTTATTTTCATAAATTGTTGCTACTGCATTCTCTTCCCTGATATCCTCGGTCATTATTTCAGCACTTCCGTCGACTGGTGTCATTCCTCAAGTCTATTTCTTTTAGCCCAATCTGTGGCTGTTGATTCGCCCCTTCTTCTTGTTCTCCTTCAATTCCCTCCTCATCACCCTCGTCTCCCTTCTTTGCACTGGGTTCTATGAAAAGCTTGGTCTCGCTGCATTCAATCGCACCGCCTTTTTCTTCTTCTGTGTTCACGTCGTTCACACGGATCACCAATTCACATCTTCTCGCGCTGAAGATTTTCTCGACAACGTATCGCACTTCTTCCTGTTCGTCTGAACTTCCTACGCTCGTTTCTTTCTCCTCGTCTATCTCTTCCTCTCCCTCTTTGACCACGACATTGCTCTCCTCTTCTGCCTCTTCTTCACCTTCCTGTCCTCCTGTTTGGATCATTCTTCCCATCGGTGCTTCTTCGTTCTTCTGACTTTCATCTGATTTATTTTCCTCTACTTTGACTATAACAGTATTGTTTTCTGAGGATTTGCTCTCTTCCTCTTTCTCTTCATCAGGGATTCTTTCATGAGTCGCCTCGTCACATTCTTTGTCCGCCTTTTCCAACTCCTCCTTTTCATTCTTCTCTTCGTCCAGATTTGCCACTTCCATATATTCTTCAACTACTTCATCCTCCGTCTTTATTTCATTATATTTTCCTTTCCTCTGCTCTTCGTCTTCTTTCTCCTCCTTCTTTTCGTCTACTTTAGGCTCTGTTTCCTTCTGATCCTCCAGTCCTCTCTCTCCTTTCTCTTCTGTTTTTCCATTTTTCACCAATATTTCATCATCAACTTTCTCTTTGTTTTCGTTACTTGTTTCTTTCTCTGTTTTTGTTTCAAGTGGTTCCCTTTTTCCATCTTCATTCGCAATTTCGCTAGTTTCTCCATTCCTGTTTTCTTCCTTATCATGGTGGTTGCTCGATATATCAGCCTCCTTGTCCTCTGTTGTTTCCTTCGGGAATGCAATGACTGACTCGTAAAATTCATCCTCTGATACTCCTCTATATTGAGCATTTATTACTGGTTTATTGATTTGTTCTCTTTCCACATCATCTGTTTCTTCTTTAGGTTTCTTTGCAATGTTTTCATCCAAATTATCTCCTTCACTCTGGGTCGTTTCTTCCGATTCTTTGTAAATTTTCTCGCTACTGTCACTGCTTTCTTTTGCAGATTCTCTTTCTATTATATCTCTTTCCTTTTCCTTTTCTTCCTCATCTACATCTACAGCATCAACATTCGTTCTTTCTCCTTGTTCTTCTCCAGCTACTCCTTCCTCAGACTCGCTCTCTTTCTCTTCGTTCGTCATCTCTTTCGCACTGTCGCTGTCATCAATTTTCATCATTCCGCTTTCATTTTCTGCGGATTCTTCACTTCCTTCGTTCGGCTTATTCATCACACTTTCCCACTGGCTTTGCTTTTCTCCTCCGCTCGCTGTGTCTCCTCCTCCTTTCGTTTTCTCGTCCTCGCCTTTTCCTGTGTTTCCCTCTTTCTTGCCGCGTTTCGTTTTCTTTGCTGTCTTTGTTCCGTTCTTCCACATTTTCCCCAGACTCTTTCGTCTCACACTGGCCGTGTCCGTGACGGTTGGTGTACCCTCGTTGTCGTCTTTGGTTTGTGTCTGGAAAGCGCGAGGGAAAGGAGTGGGTGTAAATCGTGAGAAGATTGATTAGTAATGTGGCATGCGATTTATAGTTACGAAATTTTATTACTGTCATTGGTTTTATAATATCTCTAAATACTATTCAAGCTCAACTAATGATGGAGAAAGATTGCTAACATTAATTGTCTTATTATTCCCTGGTCAGTATACACATATCAAGCAACTAACGCAGACATTTGTTAATTGAAGGTTTACCTGATCTCTCAAGCGAGTCTTGAAGCCTACACCTCAATAGAGGTATTTAATTTGGTTTCGTTGAAATAGCTGTTTGACGAACAGTAATTTTAATTTCTTAATTCCTGTCCAGACATTTTACAATTTATCTGACAATTAATCATACAGCAATCATTACTTGCATTTGGCAAATCATGGGAAAACAAATGAGTCTTGCCATCCTACATACCCCGACGTAAAGCAGTGAACCATACAAATAATAAATTCTCACATTTTCCAACAAGTCATGCAATCAGTCCACCCTCTCACCCAAACACTTACCTCGTAGGCGTCCGCCGCGTCGGGCGCGCCCTTGCGTTTGGGCCAGCTGCCAGACGGCGTTGGGAAGCTCCAGTTGGCCAGCCTCTCCCCCACCTTCGGGATCTGCGGGGAGGTGGCCCAGCTAGCCGCGACCGGTCCGAGCTTGACGTTCGAATTCGGGTTCTTCTTGCCGGAAGAGTTGGTGGTTCGCGAGGCGGCCAGCTCGGGAGGCACAGGTGGCTGGGAAAGACACGGGCAGTACTGCAATGAAGTCGCGGGGTGAGAATCCGTCGCGGTGGCTTTGGGCGACACGTGGGGCGCCGCGGGGATAGTGTAGGGCGTGCGTGGTTGGGTGTGGGGCGTGAGGGCCGCCTGTCCCTTTTTGAATTCCGAGAGAGTTTGAGTGGAAGGGATTTACGTTTGTTGGTATAAGTAAATACTAAATACAATTTCTAGTATTCATATTTTATATAATGATGATTGTTTG
>NC_061839.1:6617158-6622158 GCF_019202785.1 Penaeus chinensis
CATTATCATTTTTGTTATCGCCATTGTCTTAATTTTTATTGTTAGTATTACTGCTGTTATTTCTATCATTATTGTTATTGTTGTTGCTGTGTGGCGCTGTGGTAGCGTTCTCGTCTAGCAATCTTGCAGACCATCGTTTAAATCCCACGGTGGATGGTAACCCCGGCCATTCCTTGCACAAAGGGGTAATTTAGAAGCAATCAGACAGTCTGCCACACAAAACATACGATAAACCATTATCACAAAAGGAATTAACTAAATTATATTATTATTATTATTATTATTATTATTATTATTATCATTATTATTATTATCATAATTATTATTCTTATCACCATCACCATCATCATCATCATCATCATCATCATCATCATCATCATCATCATCATCATCATCATCATCATCATCATCATCATCGTCATCGTCATCGTCAACATATCATTATTATTGTTATCATTACTTTTATTACTACTACTACTACTACAATATGATAATAACGATAAATAAAAATCATTTTTATTTTTATCATTATTCCATTTTTTGTCCTTATTATTATTGCTATTATTATTACGATTATTATTATCATTATGAGTTTTTTTAAACATTATTATTACTGTTATTATTATCATAATTGTTATTGATATTGTTATTATGATGATGATGGTGATGATAATGATGATGATAAAAACAAAAACAATAATTATGATAATAATAACAATAACGATAATGATAATGATAATGATAATGATAATGATAATCATAATAATAATAACAATAATGATAATTATGATAATAATGATAATAATAACAATAAAAATAATGATAATAGTAATAATGATGATAATGATAACAACAACAAAACAGCAATGATGATAATAAAAACAATAAAATAAATAATAATAATAATAATAGTAATAACAATAATGATAATAATAGCAATGGTAGTAGTAGTAATAATAATGTTAATTAATGGTAATAATGATAGCAATTATAATGATAATAATGATAATAACAATATTATTATTACAATTTATTATCAATATCATTAGTAGTAGTAGTAGATATAATAATAATAATAATAATAATAATAATAATAATAATAATAATAATAATAATAATAATAATAAAGATAAAGATAATAATAATAATAACCATAACAACAATAAAAGTAAAGTATTAATAATGATAATAATAATAACAATAACAATAACAAAACAATAATAGTAACAACAACAACACCAAAAACAATAACAACAACAACAATAATAATAATAATAATAATGTTAATAACAATGATAATAATAATAATAATGTTAATAACAATGATAATAATAATAATAATGTTAATAACAGTGATAATAATAATAATAATATTAATAACATTGATAATAATAATAATAATGTTAATAACAATGATAATAATAATAATAATGTTAATAACAATAACAATATTAATGATAACATATATAATACTGATAAGAATAAGAATAAGAATAAGATTGAGAATGAGAATGAGAATGAGAATAAGAATAAGAATAATGAAAATACTAATGATAATAAAAATACCAATGGTAGTAATGATATAAAAAATGATAACAATAACAACAATAATAAACCGTCTGGAACATAACATAACAAAAAAATAACAGTGACGATAACCACACCCCAGCAAATACCTGTAACCGTCCCATCGTTCCCACTAAACCTTCCCTTCGTGTTATTCCCACAGCGAGGCAAATCTCGGAGACTGACCAGCTGCTAGTCCTCCTCCTCAGGTCAAATAAGAGGTCATCCCTCCAGCTTAAGGTGAGAAAGGGAGGGAAAGAGGGAGGGAGAAGAGATTAAATGGGTGGACTGTCAATCACCTTATTATACCTACCCCCTTCCCCTGCCCCGCCAATATTAACAATTACTCGTTTTCAATTTCTTTCGTTCGTCTATCACAAGTGTTTCTTCTGCTTGGTTTCTCCCCCCCCCCCCCCCCCCCAAGGGTTGTGGGCAGTGGCTGCCAAAGGAAGCGGGAAGGGAGGAATTTCAAGAATGGGGGGAGGGGGGGGGGAGGAAGACGGAAGTTGGTGAATGGAATGAGACAAGGATGAGAAAGGGGAACTTGCGAGAGAAAATAGAAGCGTTGTGCGTGTGTGTTTCCTGAACGGTTGTCAAATGGGGCAGCACTTGTAACCCGAAATCTATTTACTCCTTTGCTTCTTAAATTACTCGGTCGGGCGAGACCAAAATAATCAAAGGGGTGTGTTGACGTATACGATCAGAAACCGCTATTCGGGTATTAGATGTAAAGTCGATATTATATCAATTCTACTCGCAGGTCAGATTCTGGTACCAGATTTCCAAAAGAAAATAAACCAAGATGATCGTTGTGAAAGTTTGCTGATGACTGATAAGATTTCAGTTCCAGAGAATTTTATAATTATAAATCGTTAATAAGTACATTTAAAGCAAATGAGCGTCAAATAAAAGTAAGAATGTAGATACACGACAAGACGTAGGAAACCATTTTTTCAACTTTTTGACAAATGGGAGAAAAGTATTGGTGTATACATAGAATAGTATCGTAGTTATGGTCCCTCCAGACCATTTCTTATCTCACTTTTATCGCCCTCCACGCCTCAGGTGCCCATGACCTCAAAGTGGCGAGACCTTACTTTAACTTTATGCCCCACCCACCCTCATACCCAAATAAAGGCCTTATCACACTAGTAATAGTTCCGTACATTGTCGTATAACCGTATGAATTTTCGCATGTAAATAGTCCGAACCTATTATCACTGGGAAATACCACTGCTACCACTGCTACCCACGTAAATAAACATAGCGCCATCCGAGTGAGGTCCCAGGAATAACACGAGGTCTCTCATGCGTGTCTAATTTAAGATATGTAGAATTATGTAAAGGAGACTACTGTATTGTAAATATGAATATTCTTGAATACGAGGTTATGCTTATTAGAACTGCTTTTATTACATTTATCAAAATTTTGTGTTTTCGCAGAAATTTGACAAATTTTCGTCTTGATCTTGTGCCTCGGATATTGTTTTTATTAATAGATGATATTCAAACAGTTCATGTAAACTTACACCTCCCTTCTAGAATATACTTAAATACAATATGATACGATCTTAATTATATCTATTTTTTATAATTCTTTAAAAACGTGATATGCATCAGATTGCGCTTGTGATTCCCGGGACCTCACTCAGGTTTCGTCATGTTTGCTTACATGGGCACTGTTTGTCCCCCTGGAAAAGGGCGTTTCAGGTGAACTTTCCGTATATATACATACTCACCATATCCCACTCATACATATGTTAATTTAAAGAAATATGATTATTTATATTTTATATATGAATATTCTCCAATATTAACTTATGTTTGATTTAACTTATTCTATTAACGTTCCATTTTTGTATTTCATTCGTCTGAAAAGCAACTCGTGAAGAGTTCGAAACGTTACGATTTAATTTTATTTCTTACTGTGGCTGTTTTCCTTATATCTTTGTGCACACGTTACCGTGTTTGTGTCATATATATATACATAAATATATATATAAATGTATGCATGCATGTACGTAAGTATGTATGTATGTATGTCTCAATGTGTGAATGTATATATATATATATATATGTATATATATAAGATAACAGGAAGGTGACAACATGATATATTAATGATCACAGCAAAATATGCAGGTTATACTCACAAGATCATCGTAAACTATGCGTGCAAACCTTAATGATGAACATTGCTCTATTATTGCTCTCTCTCTCTCTCTCTCTCTCTCTGTCCCTGTCTCTGTCTCTGTCTCTGTCTCTCTCTACTGATACATTCTATACTGTCATTCTCTGGCGCGACATCAATATTACAAAACTTCCTGCTGACCTGCGTTCAAATCCCTCGCCGCCAGTGGATGGTAACCCCGGCCATTCCTTGCACACACGGGATAATTTAGAAGCAGACACTATGTCACACCAAGAATATCCATTATTACAAATATAATCAAACTAAATTATTTATTTATTTATTATTTACCTGTTCATACCTAAGAAAGAAATTTGATTAAAATAATACAGTGAGTAAATCGATAAAGATACCTATCACTTGATACCCATCGCATACCCATCAAACGTGATTCCCTATTTGATATTTAGTTATGAGTAGTTATGAAGCGTTTATCCGAATCTTGCAACAGGCACTTTGAGAGGCTCTCCATGACCTTCCTGAACAGTATCACTTTCTTCGTCTGTTCTTCCTCGTGGCGTCCTTCTGTAGCCGAGGGAGGGGCAAGTGTAGGCCACGAAGAATATAGAAAATAAAGAAATGAAAAGAAAAAGGAAGAAAGGAAGAAATTAAAAGATAAAGGAAGAAATGAAAAGAAAATGATGAAGAGAGGAAGAAAAGAGAATGATGAAGAAAGGAAGAAATAAAAAGAAAATGATGAAGAGAAGAAGAAAATAAAAGAAAATGATGAAGAAAGGAAGAGAAGAAAAGAAAATGACGAAGAAAGGAAGAAATGAAAAGAAAATGATGAAGAAAGGAAGAAAAGAAAAGAAAATGATGAAAAGAAAAGTAAAAATAAGAAAAGTAAGATTTAAAAAAAAGACGAAAGGAAAACAAAAGAAAAGGAAGAAGAAAATAAATGAAACTAATGAAAATGAAAAAAGAAGAAGAAAACAAATTTAAAAAGAAAAAAAGGCGAAATGAAAATAAAAGAAAAGGAAGAAAATGAAGCAGATAATAAAAGGAAAATGAAGATTGAAGAAAAGCCAGTAAAGAGAAGAAAATTAAAGAAAATAAAAGAAAACGAAGAAAATGTATTGAAGAAAATAAAATAAAGAAAAACAGAATGAAAGACAAAGAGGAAACTAAAATAAATGTAGAAATCAAAAGAAATTAAAGGAAAAAAGCGGGTTAATTCCCTCCCTTTTTATGCTTTTGATTTTTTTCTCCCAAAACCTAGTTATCCTCCCTTCGGCTAATTGTA
>NC_061839.1:6632158-6637158 GCF_019202785.1 Penaeus chinensis
GATAATAATTATAACAATAATAATAATAATAATAATAATAATAATAACAATAACAACGGTAATGACGGTAATAATAATGATATTATTAATGATAATAATAATGAAACTATTACTAAGGATAATGATATTGTTGATAATAACACAAATTATTAAAATAACAATAACACTGATAAAGTAAATAATGGTAATGATGGTAATCACAGTGATGATGGTAAAATTGATGAGAATAATACTGTTAATAATAACAACGACCATAATAATGATGATGATGATGATGATAATGCAACTACTACTACTACTAATAATAATAATATTAATAACAATAATAATAATGATAATAATGATAATAATAACAATAATAACAATGATAATAAAATAATGATACTAATAATGATAGTGGTATTAGTAATAATAACAATTATGATAATAATGTTAATAATAATAATAATAATGAGAATAGCAATAACAATACTGATAATGATAATGATAAAATAAGAACAATAAAATTAAAAACAATAATAATAGTGATAAGGATAATGGTAACGATGATGATGATGATGATGATGATGAGGATGATGATGGAAATAAGAATAATTAATAAAACAATAATAATGATGATAAAATTATAATTATTATAATAATGGCATTGATATTAATAATAATAACAGTAATGATGATAATAATGCTAACAACAATAACAGCAACAAGAACAATAATAATAATAAAATAATGATAATAAGATTTATAATAGTAATAATGATAATGATAATGATAATAGTAAAAATTATAATTATGATAAAATAATAATGATAATAATAATAACAATAACAACGACAATACCATTAATAATAATAATAACAATAATAATAATAATAATAATAATTATAATAATAACAATAATAATAATAATAATAATAATTATAATAATAATAGTAATAGTAATAGTAATAATAATAATAAAAATGATAATAATAATTAAGGATAAAAACAGTTATGATGATGGGACTGAGAATCATGATGATAATAATGGTAGTAATTAGGAAAATAATAATAATAATAATGATAATAATGATAATAATAATAATAATAATAATAATGATAATAATAATAATAATAATAATAATAATAATAATGATAATAATAATAATACTAGTAATAACAATAATAACAATAATATTAATGATGATAATAGTAATAATGAATTTGATAATGATAACAATAATAATAATGAGACTCATAATAATGATAATATTGATGATGATAATGATAATAATTATGATGACAATAACAACGATAATAATAATAATGATAATCGTAATCACAGTGATGATGATAATAATAATAATAATAGAATTGATAAAACTACTACTAATAATAATGATGATGATAAGATTGATAATGATGTTAGTAATAATAGTAATAATAGTGGTGATAATGATGATGATGAAGATAATGATAAGCATAGTAATAATGGTAATAATAGTAATAATAAAATAATGGTAATAATAATAATAACACTAATATTAACAGTAATAATGATGATAATAATAATAATAATAATAATAATAATGATAATAAAAATAATAATAATGATAATAATAATAATAATAAAATTTTATGATGCTGCTAGTTATAAAAAGCTATATGAATGATATAACAACAATGATGATGAAAATAAAGACAAGGATAAATGTTATTTACCAAGACCAAAGTATAGCCTAGAAATTTTGACTTAAAACTCATTCAGATGACATAATAGCATTAAAGTCCATTTAGTAACAGTTTAAAGAATCAAATGCTTATCATGACGAACAGAAACAAGGAAAGAAAACGAGGTTCTTCGTGACGTCACAATAAACGAAAGGGATCAAGAAACTGCAACTCGTTCGGCCTTGAATTTAACGCATGGTGTACAGAGGATTTGATTCCCCTTTAACTGATATACTCTCCTCTTTTTTCTTGGATCTCCCTTTCCCTTTTGAGCCAATCCTCTTACGGGTTTTAAACTCGTTCAGAGCTTGTTTAAGTAGGACATGGCACCTGTCATTTTCAGGGAACGGCTTCGATACTGTAAGATGAATGGCGGGTTGTTCGTCAAACGTATGACTTGTGAATTCACTGGCTTTGTCTAATGTGTTTTCTGACCTCTTTTTGGTCTTTATCAATTGTTGCTGAGGATATATTAATACAAGATACTATCTTATCTTGATTGGCGATGACGCATACTGTCTCTCAGTCTGCCTGTCTCCGTCTCTCTCTCTCTCTCTCTCTCTCTCTCTCTCTCTCTCTCTCTCTCTCTCTCTCTCTCTCTCTCTCTCTCTCTCTCTCTCTCTCTCTCTCTCTCTCTCTTTTTTCTCTCTCTCTCTTTCTCTCTCTCTCTCTCTCACTATCTCTCTCTCTCTCACTATCTCTCTCTCTCTCTCTCTCTCTCTCTCTCTCTCTCTCTCTCTCTCTCTCTCTCTCTCTCTCTCTCTCTCTCTCTCTATCTATCTATCTCTATCTATCTATCTCTATCTCTCTCTCTCTCTCTCTCTCTCTCTCTCTCTCTCTCTCTATCTATCTATCTATCTATCTATCTATCTATCTATCTCTCTCTCTACATACATATGTGTGTGAATGTGTGTCTGTGCGACTTAAAATCAGTCTAATTAGCACGCGTGAAGTTATACTGGGAAGCTAACATGTAGTCATGATTAGCATTAAAATGTTCAAGTAAGTGCTAATGGGTGCGTCATTTCCTCCCCCTCCCCCCCCCCCCCACGTCCCTCTAGGGCTTTCCAAGTTCCCTGGACACTATACCGCTAACTAATTTTCCACTGCGGGGTTATGTGTATTTAGCAGACATCCACTATCAGAATTAATTATGAGGGTTAATGGGCCATAATTACAGTGGTCAGTTTCTTTTAATGTCGATAAATTTAAGATTCCACGTTAAAATCACTTTTTATCTGGACGCAGTTATTATAATGATCAAGAACATTATGTCGCTTAATAGTGTGATTCGCTAGTCGTTGCTCTTCGAAATATTAGTAAATAATCCCCGCGATATATATTGTGACTGCAACCTCTTAATTACAAACACAATTCTCAAAACCTTCAGTGTTGCCTTTCATTATATTTCTAGTTTTATTATTGTCCTGTCAGTCGGATTCAGAAACAAGGTTCGGCATTATGGAAATTCAAAGATAAATTAGGTAATCCCGCTCATGTCATGTGACAAAGAGGCATGTTCCGTTTGGTCACGTTGGGTCGGCGGGGGATAATATGCGTCTGAGTCAAGCACGCACGCATGCACAAGGCGGTCTGTCTGTGAAAGATGTAATCTTGGCCTGCATACGAAAGCAATGTCATATTCTTGTATATGCACATACATACACACGTACGCGTACATATATACATGTATACAAACTTATATATTGACGGATGGATAGGATAGATAGACGGATGTGTAGATTAACAGATAGATAGATGTAGATGCACACACACATACACACGCATTCATGTATATATCAATATATATATATATATATATATATATATATATATATCCATATATATACATACATACATACATATATATATATATATATATTTATATTTCTATATGTATATATATATATATATCCATATATATACATACATACATACATATATATATATATATATATATATATATATATATATATATATATATATATATATATTTATATTTCTATATGTATATATATATATATATATATATATATGTATGATTGCATATGTATATATATATATATATATATATATGCATATATATGTGTGTATATATATATATATATATATAAATATATATTTGCATATATATGTGTGTATATATATATATATATATATATATATATATACACATATGTGTGTGTATGTGTTTATGTGTGTGTTTGTGTTTATGTGTGTGTGTGTGTGTGTGTGTGTGTGTGTATGTGTGTGTGTGTGTGTGTGTGTGTGTGTGTGTGTGTGTGTGTGTGTGTATGTGTACATACACACACACACACACACACACAAACAAACACACACACACACACACACACACACACACACACACACACACACACACACACACACACATATATATATATATATATATATAGAGAGAGAGAGAGAGAGAGAGAGAGAGAGAGAGAGAACCGTGTTATAAAGTGAATCAAGACGTACAGGACACATTTCATGTCATCACTATTCGCAGAGCGATTATATAATATAAAAGCTACTCTGTGTCACATGATAGTGTAACACTTCGTCACTCCCGGATTTAATGCTCAGCAACACTAAATCTATTACATAACACATTTGAATATCCACAGAAACACTGATATTAGCCCCTACTTATATAACAGAATTAAAAAAAGATAAACATCGGCATCATTAAAGACTTTCCTTTTACTTTGTATCTTTCTGTCCGTTCGCCTACCTCGGCATCGCTCAACCATCTCATTATACACACCTCTAAGGCAGTGTGTGATCTATGGCTCGGTGGCCGCGCGTGTCTCTGCCCCACAATGGCCTCAGCAACTGGGCCATGGGCCTGTCTCCTACGACGTGACACTACCGGGTTGCTCCTTGGCGTCGGGCGTGACACCTTCGTGGCACAAGGGATTGTGGCGTCTCAGTGTCAGATGTGCCGCGTACCCCTGTCCACTCCACGACCCTTGTACGCTCTCTCGCCTCCCCTCTTTCTTCCTGATTCTCTCTCTCTCTCTCTCTCTCTCTCTCTCTCTCTCTCTCTCTCTCTCTCTCTCTCTCTCTCTCTCTCTCTCTCTCTCTCTGTCTCTCTCTCTCTCTCTCTCTCTCTCTATATATATATATATATATATATATATATATATATATATATATATATATACGTGCTACTTTTCTTACCCACACATTATGTATAAAGATAGTGAACATGTATTTGATGTACTGCTAATAAAGGCAGAGAAACATTTTATGCACCTTTACAATAAAATGTTTTATCAAGAAACTTA
>NC_061839.1:6649658-6662158 GCF_019202785.1 Penaeus chinensis
CTTTTCTGTCCTTTTTCTCTCTCTTATTCCCTCTCTCCGTTCGCATTCTTCGCCAGTTCGTGTGTTTCGTCCTCCCATTTCCTCTCTCGTCCGATCCTTGTCGTGGTCTCGCTAGCTCCTCCGGGCAAGTGTTCTGAAGTCCTCCTGCTGTTCTGTAACTAGATGAACTCTTGCATACGACCAAGGGCGTTTCCACCCCGTGATACATATATTTACATATTCATACTTAATCTTCTTTCATCTTTACCTTTTAAATGTGCTTTGGATATTCGCTTATCTTTTTTTACTAAGTCATATAGATAGTATATCAAATTTTACATTATTTCTTGTTGTGTAAAGATTATGTATGTTATTAATTGAATAAAATCCTGCTTTGCGTTTGCTTTACAATCTAACCTGAAACCAACATGAAGTTCGGGTACTCACGCTCGACCTCGGAGATGAGGACGACCTCTCTGCCCTCTCCCTTCCCGGGGAACTCGTCGAGGTCGGAGGGAAAGGCAGTCGTGGAAGACGAGGTCGTCGTCGTCGTCGTCATCAAGTGGGTCGTGGTTGTCAATATTTAGTCAGAGTGATTTCGCAAGGTCCTTGTCGCCAGGCCGAGCATATTTGGGATTTCCAAGGGCATTGCACTCAGAAATGTTGCAAGGGATGCCGCTTAGAAACCCCAAGTTTGCAACAGCGATAAGTAGTAGTAGCGGTTCAGTAGTCACGTTGGTGGTGGAGGTGGTTGGTTCACAGGTCACGTGATGATGATGGATCAGAGGTCACGAGGATTTGGTTGGTTGGTGATGGAGGTGCATGTAGGGGGGGGGGGGGGGACATGGTTCTTTTGGGTGATTGGTGAAGTCACGTGACGGGGTAGGGGAGGGGGGGGGGGTCGAGAATGGACGAAACTGAGTCACGGGAATGTCACTGAAAGGTTGACTCTGGGAGACAATGCGGGGCACCTTAGCCAAAGACTGAGATGGGGATTTTTATGATGCAACAAGATGAATTTAATCTAATCACTGTAAAATGAATTAAATCTAATCATTGTTTATGGAATTTAACTTTTCCCTCCTACTGAATGATATCCACGAAAAAAAATATCCTAGTCTAAAGTCGATATGCATAACGATGTATCTATTTACACTGAGAATCAAATATTGAAATTTCCAGGTCAACGGAACCGAGACGGACCAGCGTTCCTAAGTACCGGAAGCCGACCGACCACAGTAAGAGGTCACGGACTGGCAGTATCTTGCCTAATGTCAGAAGTTCATTGTCGCGACGGTCTGTGTGTGTGTGTGTGTGTGTGTGTGTTTGTGTGTGTGTGTGTGTGTGTGTGTGTGTGTGTGTGTGTGTGTGTGTGTGTGTGTGTGTGTGTGTGTGTGTGTGTGTGTGTTCGTGTGTGTGTGTGTGTGTGTACTCGTGAAACCGCTGTATCGTTCAGCTAGAAAAGTCAGTTTCAAAGCATCTTCAGTTTTTTTTTCTTTTTGTAACGGTGTTGTCACACGTACCAAGAAAGTTTTTTTCTCTCTCTCTTGGAAAGAAAGGAAATGGTTTCGGAAAGATTGCACAAGATTTCCCGCCAAAAGTGTCATTTTTTTCTACAGTCTAAGAAGAAAGAAACACTCTAAAGTAAACGCAAACTCCCAAGAAAGTCTGAATAATGTGGAAGAAAAAAGAACTGTCTTGAAGAATCAGAAATCAGAGAGATTGCGTGTGTTGTTTGCAGATACCCGTAGCACACAGGTACAACACAGTAGTACAGAGAAGGAATTTTAAACGCGATGGTTAAGTGTACTTAAGTCTGATGCCGTAAAAGAAGCCGCCTCGGGCAGAAGCAAGTGCAGCAAGGGGGAAAAAAAAAGATACTAGTTAGTGTGTGCGTTGTAAAAGGAACATGCTCAGTGACAGGTAAAGTGAAGGGAGTAAGAAAAGCATTCGTTTCCGTTCGACCAAGAACCAGAAACTTTCACACAAGTAAGACGAGATACCAAAGATGCAAGAAATGAAGTGAGACAGACAGACAGACAGACACAGAGGGAGGGAGGGACGGAGAGAGGGGTGGAGCTCAGACGTCCACCCGCACAATATCGCCTGCATCAGGAAGGGTGTGGTGGCTGTGGCGACTGGCCGAGGCTTGGGACTTAGCAGGCCAGTAGGGCCCTCCACCGCATGCTCCCACTGTTTCTACTAAGACCCACACCCTGGCCAGCAACACCTACACACCGCTGCAATACTACACAAGGTTAAATAGTGTGTAACAAAGATATGACAAGCCAAGTCTCGCCGTGGCAAGAGGATATGAAAGGCAAATGAATAAAAGTATCAATAATTATGAATAATGGATAGTAATAATAATTAGGAATAATGAACAGTAATAACAATTATGAATAATGAATAGTGACACTGATTTTGATTAACAATAACATAAAAAAAACAATAATAACAGTAGCAATGATAATAATGAAGAGCCAGTTGCTGTCTGGTTTCCACCTACGTATCTTATGAGACAAAATGAGAAAGTTTAGCGTCTCGGGAGGCTCTGACACTGACCCCTGGTAAGCCTCCCTCCTTGAAGGACCCGCAAAAACTTGAAGCCTTTTCCCGAGTCTACTTTTTAGCGGAGATGCAAAGTAGCGAATCGGTCGCGCCAGAGATCTATGGCAGGACTGGCGTGTGTGGTACTGAACTAGCTCCCTATATACTCACTGCACTAACTCTCTTCTGCTGTTTCTTTCTCTTTCTCTCGGTCCTCTCTCTCTTCGCCACTTTCTCTTCGCCTCCCCCCCCCCCCCCCCAACCTCTCCCTCTGGAGAGAGAGTATCTCGCTTTACATTCTCTCTCTCTCTCTCTCTCTCTCTCTCTCTCTCTCTCTCTCTCTCTCTCTCTCTCTCTCTCTCTCTCTCTCTCTCTCTCTCTCTCAGTCGGGCGTCTCAGCCTTATGCCGGACTTTCGAGGAATCGCCCATAAAATTATATTAAATATTAAAAAATGTGAGAATTTTAAAAATCAGAATGATATTCAAACCCTGACATTTTCCTATGTAAGTGACCTTGACTTTTAGACGCTCAAGTGATGACTTATTTTCACTTTTGTCTTTCCACCTTATACGGCCTCCGCGCCTGCTGGAAGATGGCCGTGGAGAGTGTCGATTCATCCTAATTTGTCCTCTGTGTTGTACTGCTATCTCTACGTGTTGAGAGGAAGTTTTTACATCACACACACACACACACACACACACACACACACACACACACACACACACACACACACACACACACACACACACACACCCACACACACACACACACACACACACACACCTACCAAGTGTCTGCTGGAAGGAAACTGACCTGAACTGATTGCTCAAGCTGCACGAAAACGAAATCTCAAAACCGTGACGTGGCTCCTTCGTGACCAAGTGATCTAAACCTCGATTTTAATTCGATTTATCCGAACAATCTTCCATCGCGCGAACAGATGAGCTCACATCGATCAAACTTACCTATCCACACCTACCGATTACACAATACCTTCGCTGAAAGGAGGACGATGCCGTAGACGATAAGGAACTCGATGCCTACTGCACTGGTCATTGTCTGTTTGGCGAGGCGCTCTCTGGGTGGAGAACAAGGAACCTCGCTTAAATGGCTCCCCCTCCAGGCACGCAGACACGCTGGCTGTCGAAGCACCTGTGGAAAAATGCACTTGTAAAATCACTCGTCTACTGCGGAGAGACAGGACAAAAGCATGGGGCCTCCTGCTGTCTAATGAGAGGAAGGATTATGGCGCGAAAATTGATGCAGGTGTACATCTTGTGCATAAAAGGGACGAAATTCGAAGAGAAGGTATTCCCATATCTATTAGCAAGATATACTGTATTGGAGAAAGATCGGAGACAGGTGTTCCGAACGTGATTCGAGGCGCAAGTAAATCCATTCGTATGTACGAGATACGACGTAAATGAAGCCTTGCTAATCTTCATGAAAAAAAAAAAAAAAAAAAAAAAAATGCGAGCTGCACACAAGCCCGGGGAGACGTGTTTTAGTATTCCGCATCCAGACGAAAAGGTTAAACCAAAAGAATTCGTTCAACCTCGCCCAAGATCCGCATGTCTCTTGCCCCCCCCCCCTCCCCTTCCTCTCCACCCCTCCCTCCCGCCTCTCTTTATCTAACAGACACAGACGCGCGTAAAATGCTGTTCACATCCACGTGAACAACTGGATACGAATAGCGCAAACGTTGTAAGTTCCCTGGGCAGGTGATTGCATTGTGTTATATAACAGAGAGTTTTGGGAAAAGGCGAAGAAAAAAGGATGGACTGGCAGAGGTAGAGCCATCAGCGACGTTGAAAGCCTCGGGTGATGGTAAATATTCGCTACAAATATTGCTAAGACGCAGTGAGCGCAAGCGAAGCATTAGGGGAGTGGCCGCTAAAGCAACTCAAAAACACGGATGTAGCTCTTCTTATTTGGCTAACGAACGGCTGATAAATTAGACGGTTTCACTCACAGATGCGAACACCACGAATGGAGAATCTCCGCGAAAAAACTCAAACTCATTTCGAAACGGGTTGCCGGCCACATGTTTTATTCACACGTTAATACTAATTCTCATTTTTTTTTTCTTTTTTTTTGTAAACTGAGCAGATCCTGTTGCTTATTCTGGATAAAAGATTATGTCAGTAAATATCAACTCACACGGGAGGATACAGATTGATTCCCGTGCAAATTGTAAACACTGGATACGCAACTTTTTTCTCTTCGCAAGAAAAAAAAAACATAATAAGTTGGCAGTTCCCAAAATGTTTAAATTAAAACGACTCAAGGCTTATCAGAAGTGAATGTTTCCAACGGACAAGTTTTTTTTCCTTCACTCTTTGTAAAAATTCATGTCGAAAGTAAAGTTCGCAGAAGTGACAACCAAGCCATTGATTCCCACGTTGGAAACACCTGGAGGCGCAATGGCTCCACTCCTGTAGCTTGTTTCGAATCCCGCTGCTTGTGATTCATCCACAAAGGGCTTCACGCTACTCAGTCAATGGGAAATGTGTTCCTGGTTAATGCATGATTAGCTTAACATACAAGACAAAGTTTAAACAAAGAGAAAATTCAAAGTTGTAACCAAAGGCAGTACTCGATCACCACCTCTTGCGGCATTGAAGTCGCCAATACTCACGTCGACGGTGTCTTTCAGGTGTATCGCGCGCACTCACTGGCCGCCTCGTCTTTCTCTTTTGTAACTAGATAAAAGCACAAAGTGTCTCCGCCGGTCACTGATCCACACACCGCAGCAGAGGAGCGGCAATCGGATAAGGCTAACTCTCAAGGGTTCCAACACAGGGCAGAAGACAGCACCAAGTCTCAATACACTATGTAAGACGAAAAGACCGCGTGGCTGAGTCAGCATAGAGCGACCTCGGACTCGGCAAGCAGTTCCGAGACAACCTTCTACCACCGCGCCACGCGACTGACTGACTGCTCACGGCGGTGACGCGAGGTTGAGAACAAACCAGTGGCGACCCACTTCCAACCCCTCCCTCCCCGCCCCCTCCCGCCCCTCCAACCCCCCTCCCTCTCGCCTCCGTCCTCCTCCGTCTCCTCCTCCTTACAGCCGCCTCCCGTGCCTAGCGACTCACTCCTCTTCCTCCACCTCCTCCTTCTCCCTCCCTCCGATTTCGAGTACCGGTCACTACACTCTCTTCTCGTTTCTCTGTCATGCACACGAGGAAATGGAAGCAGGCAGAGCAGGAGTTGCATGTGGGACGCCGCTGCTCTCACATACCGACTGAAGAAAGTTGCGAGAAAGTCAGCGAGACGGCCCACACAGCCATGTCTCTGACCCACATACCAACCAACCGAACTGCTCCATTTCACCTGCAGAACCAAGGAAAAGAAAACTTGCCACGCTGAGGTGCATTTCACATTATCCTCAGGAATAATTTAGCACACCTTTCTTCCACCTCCTGCTCTTCCCTCCCTCCCTCTTCCCCATGCTCTCCCTACCCCTTCCTCCGACTCACCATGACGTCGCGACGAAAGAGGAGGTAGGGAGGGGGAGGGTTGGGGGGGAGGGGGAAATGAGCCTCACCGTTACCCACGAGGGACGTGAGCGATGTCAGCTGACACCACCGTCACTAACAACACCACTGCCATCGCCGCCGCCGCTGGGAAGTAGAACAAAGCGCCTGCGGGTTTCCCCTAATTAGACACAAGCACCTTTCTCTGCGCCCCCTTTTGTGCGGCTCGAGCGATCCCTGCCTGACGCTGCATGACGCTGGTACGGCGCCGCGCCCCTTCGGTACAATTAACCCGGAAATAGGTTTTCTGGAGGAAGAAAAGGCACTCTACGGATACTCTCTGTCTCTCGCTTTTCCCTCTCTGGACTCAATGGAAACTCGATGCCTTCTCGGAGATCCGCGTCGGCCTGACCTGGAATCAGACTAGGCCACGAGGCTCGGGAAAAAGTATTGACACATTTCTCACAATAGCTGGATACTTTCTTCTCCAAAAGAGGAAGATGCTAAAAAATACGAGAAAAAAAAACAAAAAAAGATAAGACCTGTAAAGACACCCGGATGCACACACATCCAAAAATAAACACACGGATAATGATAATGATAATAATAATATTAATAAAAACTTCGCCGTAATATATATATAAACGCTATTATAATACCTCTGGAAAAAAAGGAGGAATCGAGGAAAAACACACGGAAAGCCAATCATGGCAAGACAAGGCAAGGCAAAGGTTGAGCGCGTAGACCGAAGCAGCGGAACGAGTGTATGGCGTGAATGCTGTGGAGGAGCTCGGATAATTAAACGTAATGGAACAGCTGTGGTGGGTACAACCGTTATAGGTGGAGGTGACGGGGATGAGGGAGTGGTCGGAAGGGGGAGGGCTAGGGAGGGGGAAGGGCAGGAAGTGGAGGGAAGAGGAGGGGGAGGGGAGGAAAGGGCTAGGAGGGAGGGTCGTGCTGCCCTGCCTTCGATCATGACAAAGTAACTGACTTGTCTTGCCCGATGATGAGGCTCCGGGCTGTCTACTGCACTCATTCATCAGGAGATTGACCATTTGTATCGGCTACTCTTGCTGGCGGTCGCACTCGCAGGATTTTTTTATGACTCTATTTTTATCAAGATTATTCGACGAGTGAGTAAGCTCGTTTGTACTTTTCTCAGGCGCTGGAAATTGGTAGAAACTGTAAATGGAGAGAATAATTGCAAAATAAGAAAATGACACTTGAAATTTACTTTATGAGAATTGGTTAAACAGAGAAATTGTACATCTTGCTAATGAATGGCTGATAATCACATCTGAAAAAAATGAATTTCCATTTTTCTATCGGTAAGAAAAAAAAACAACAACAACGAAATACTGAAAACCGATTAGAAATAAAAAACGTATCTTATAGAATGAAGAGAGAGAGAGAGAGAGAAAGAGAGCGAAGATGAGCTAAGAAAAGAAAGGTAAACAGACTAACCTAAAGATCCATCCAAACTCGAGAACAGAAACAGAGCGAAAGAATAACAGAGAAAGAGTGAAAGAGAAAAAAGAGAGAAAGAGGAAGAACAAATCAGAAGAGTGCCAAGGAGGAAGAAGGACTAGAGTATCGAGGGACTTGACCGACAGGGACCAGGGATCAAGGAGGGGGCGGGGGAGGGGACGGCACAGGGGAGGTGGGGCCACGAGGGGGGCGGGGGTCAGGGGAAGTGTGTCAGTGGCGACCTCGTGACCTACATCCTGCTGTGACGAGGTTTCTCTTGGACCCAAACACCCTGCTGGACCTCCGTGTGCCTTAGATTCTCTCTCTCTCTCTCTCTCTCTCTCTCTCTCTCTCTCTCTCTCTCTCTCTCTCTCTCTCTCTCTCTCTCTCTCTCTCTCTCTCTCTCTTTCTCTTTCTCTTTCTCTCTCTCTCTCGCTTTCTCGCACGCTCTCATAATCTCTCTTTATCTCACTTCCTTTACATAGATCATACATCTTTTATATTTTCCTCCCCTCCCCTCCCCTCTCTCTCTTCCCTTCCTCTCTTGCATCTTACTTTCACAATGAATCTCGGTTGCATATCCGGCTGTCGCATAACGGGACGCCTAATCGAGATAAGCCTCCCTGATTAACGATTGTCATGTGACGTGGGTTTAATATTCACTCATTCTTTCTCGTCTCTTAGTGATACGGATCTGCGGCTGGTCATTCTCCCCCGTAAGATTATTTCGTTTTGTAAGATCTACTTCTATGTTAGCTGTCTTGATGTTCTTATGTATAGGAAAAAGAAATCTCGCTAAGATAGCCTATTGAAAATGGTTCAACATATATTTCTCCTTTTAATCGTAAGGCTGTATTAGCCATTGTTATAACCAGCGTAAGAAACTTCCCGTTAGTGTAGTGTGGGTCAAATATCAGGAAAAATAGGTCGTTCAGACAATTATCCAAGTATGGTCGTCGTCTGTTTCCCTGAGGAATTTGCCTGCGTATTTCTTTTTTTTTTTTTTTTGAATTGTAAACACGCCACCACGGTAGAATTCACAGGAAATCTCCTATAAAACTGTAAGAATACGCAAGAGAAAACGGGCGTAGTACGTGAGGGAGGCACCTGTGAGGTACGGGGCCGGTGACCCTTGGGAATACAGGCTGTCACTTCCTTGTCAGACGTTTCACCCAATTATGATCTCTCCGCCGCGTATGAGACGGTTATGGCGGTCGATAAGGCTTGGTCGGTTTCGAAATCTTTGTTTTCTGCGGAGCAAGGGGGTTAGATTTCCCGTTTGGTATTGGATCGCCTCCATGTGGGGAAAAAAATATCTGGCCATAATCAGCGCAAGAACATCGGCCAAATACACATTCCAAACCTGTAAAAAAGGGGGAAAAAAAGACGATCGGAAGCCAAACCACTCCACGCCACACAAAGAAGCGCACAAACAAAACAATCGCGATGGGCGGCACGAGTGATTGTAGGTCCAACGCCAACACAAAGGAAAAGTCACCCGCGTTTTGTCATGGGGAAGCTGCTGCTGCTGCTGCTGCTGCTGCCGGTGCTGCTGCCGCTGCTGCTGCTGCTGCTGCTGCTACTGCTGCTGCTGCTGCTGCTGCTGCTGCTCCTCCTCCTCCTCCTCCTCCTCCTCCTCCTCCTCCTCCTCCTCCTCCTCCTCCTCCTCCTCCTCCTCCTCCTCCTCCTCCCTCCAATCCACTAACCCCTTCAAAATACACCAGACTTTCTTTTCCTGTATTGAGAGAGAGAAAAAAAACTTATTTTCTCCGTTTTGCTTCGTGTGAGAAGTTTCTCCCTGGCCCAAGCATATGATAACATATACATATATATATGTATATATATATATATGTATGCGTATGTATATATATATATATATATATGTGTGTGTGTGTGTGTGTGTGTATGTG
Organism: Penaeus chinensis; assembly: GCF_019202785.1. Taxonomy (NCBI): domain Eukaryota; kingdom Metazoa; phylum Arthropoda; class Malacostraca; order Decapoda; family Penaeidae; genus Penaeus; species Penaeus chinensis. The sequence goes on from NC_061839.1 coordinate 6,659,046, forward strand.
TGTGTGTGTGTGTGTGTGTGTGTGTGTGTGTGTGTGTGTGTGTGTGTGTGTGTGTGCGTATGTGTATGTATATGTATATATATATATATATATATATATATATATATATGTATATATATGTATATTTATATACATATATGTATGTGTGTATGTATATATATACATATATATATATATACACACAGCATATACATGTGTTAAAACGACAGAGAGAAGTTTGAAGCGAGCGAGAAGCGCGGAGCCGAGGCGCGGAGAGCGGGCGTGAGGAGACAGAGCTTTCGATGACGAGACCGTTCGGCGTCGGTGATGCTTGGTCGGGTCACCACAATTAACAGGAAATGGGCGAAGAGCCGACCAGTTCCCGCCGTCACGCTCGCCACTGTGAACCTGTTCGAGATGCTTCTAGAAGTCTTGTCGTCCCCGCGGTCTTAATAGCGTCTGTGTTTATGTATTTATGCATTCTTACAGTCGAGTCGTTTATCAACCTTTCAACTGACCAAATATTTTCGTTTCATTTGTAAATTAGCTAAGGTGCCGTTCTGTCGTATCTTTACATTCTACATCCCCCTTTTTTTCTCGTGTAACTTAAGAAATCGGGAAACCCATCGGGAGTTGGGTAATCTCTCGCATCCCCGGGCCAGAGCGGAGGAGGCAGGGAAGGGGATATCGGATATCGGTCGGATTCGCGTCCTGGACAAATTCGGAGTTTAAACCTACATGGCCGTCTCTCCCTCCCTCCCTCCCCTTCGCTCTCTCTCTCTCTCTCTCTCTCTCTCTCTCTCTCTCTCTCTCTCTCTCTCTCTCTCTCTCTCTCTCTCTCTCTCTCTCTCAATCTAGCTATCTCTATGTCGATCTATCCACCCATCTATCTAATTGTCTGCCTATTCTCGTTTGACTATTTGGCTTCGGCAACAAAAGGGTGACACGTGGTCTTGAGCACGAACAAAATTTCAACTCAACTCGCGGCAGAATAATTTTCAACTTACGTTAGACGCATTTAAACGCAAACGATCCAGAACATATTAAGAAGCAAATAATAATGACCTTTAAACATAATTCTCGTTATAAAAAAATAACAAATAACTAAATAAACAGACAGATGAAAAAAAAAAAAAAAACGTAACACCAGATTTTCAAAAAAATCACACAATGCTCCGGTAACCTGTAAACGTAACATAAATGTGTGCCTGCATGTTCCCCCATGACTGCGGGTACGCTGAGCGGCCGCCTGCTCTGGATGTGAGCAGCCCGAGAAGTAGCATTAACCTGCAGAGTACAAGGCCACGATCAGGCAGGTAATGGGGAGGGAGGGCTAATGGGGGGGGGAGGAGGGCAAGGGGTCGATATACCTGCAAAAGGAGTGGATTGCAACGCGGCTCTTGCTTAAACAACGTGGCTTAAGAGTGCAACATTTCCTGCAATAATTTTGGCGTGATCCGTGTTGGAATTTGTACTTTGTTAGCTCTTAGACGCAGAGTGATTAATGAACGGGTTGGCGCACGTGTTTTCAAAGGGGGTTGGAGACAAAAGCCTTCGCGTCGGCCTCGTGGGGTTTGGATCATGTCTTACGCCACATCGATGTCACCGCGAAATAAATGAAATACAGAAAGCCAATAATGACGCGGTTTGGGCTGTGTGGGAAAGGGATTTCTGGTTAAATGGAACAAGAGAAAGAGGACGAGAGGATTTAAAGGAGAAAACTGCGAGGAGTGGGGAAGGAAAGGGAGGGGGAGGGAAGCGATGGCTGAGTGGAGGGAGAAACGGAAGGGTGGACGGGTGAGGATGAGTATAGAGGAATGCGAAGTAGGAAAGATAAGAGAGTAGATAAAGGTTAAATATTAGGGGAAGCCAGTGGGGAGTGGGGGGTGTGGTGTGGGGAGGGAAAGGAGTGTAAGATCGTACCATCAGGTTCGTTGGCCGGAGTTGAGGGGCAGCATAAAAAAAAAGAAAAAAAAAAGAAAAAAGGAAAAAAAGCGGCGTGCGAAGCCCCGGTTCACCAACCCGCTTCCCCCTCGTCTTCCCTCCTCCTTCTAGCCAGCTCTCGCCACGATGACTAGCCCCACGCCCTTTCCCCCCGCCGCTCCCCACGCCCCTCTCTCCCCCTCTCCACCAAGCACTTCATAATGGAAATCCGACATGGATGCCTTTCGAATAGCACGATGCCTACACATTTTCTTTGGACATGTTCTGCTATATCAGGCTCTTTCACGAGATCGGATATTAAGGTCAGAGCTTCAGAACAAAAAGCCCGCCTCGTCAGTTGCAATAGATGACTTCACCGCAGCGAAGGCCTCGAAGCTGTGCTAATCTGCGGAAGTGAAGTACGTTGGGATCTTAATCTCGGCGCGGTAATTACTGACCTGCGTGATATTTTGGCGACGGCAGGTGAACGTGCAAGCAAGCAAGCAGGTGAGACGTTCGACCACGCTCCCTCCCTCGCTGCTGGTCGTTTTACAAACTCTCACGCGCACACGTTCCGTAGCCCTTTGTACCCGTCCTCCTTCTCCTCCGGTTTCTTATAATCTTCACTTCTTTGGCACTCACCTCCTTGTTTGCACCTTTGGCACTAGGTCTGGGGATGCAGTCGGACCAGCGCCACCTGCGAGAAACGAAGGGATGGTGTGCGGCCGAGACGAGGCGGGAGACTGGACGAGTGTGTGTCTGTGTGTCTGTGTGTGTGTGGTTGGCGCTGGGGCTCGCGTGGGTGGTGAGTGGTGGTGGTGGAAGTGGTGGCGTCTCCTCACTGGTCATATACACCTGCCTTGCAACCTGCCCCTTACCTGACCCCCACCCCTCCTCCCTCTCCTCCCTCCCTCTCTCCACCTTTGCACACTATTGTCCCCTCCTCCTCGTCTTCCTTTTCCGACGCCCCATCTCCTCCTTTATCTACCTTTCCTTGTTTTCCTTCTCCTTCTCCTTAACCCTTCGCCGCCCCTTGCGAGCCTACCCCGCCTCACCGCCGTCACCACAACACCGATCCGACACCGCTCGTCCCCGCTGCGCTACGAGCACCGCCGCCCTCGAGCACGAGTCTCCCGCGGAGCGAGGAGTGAGGAGGAGAAGGAGAGCGCGAGTGGAAGAGACAGAAAACGCCAACTGAGTAAACACGTGGT
>NC_061839.1:6667158-6669658 GCF_019202785.1 Penaeus chinensis
CTTTAAGTATTCTAAAGCGACGTTCATACACAATTGTTGTGATATCTTCCCTTCAGCTCATTGTATTCGTGGAGCCAATCTTCGTGTCGCTGTGTGGTCTCTCTGTTTCCGCTGTCGCACCGTTGGGAGGCCAAATGTCATACCCCTGACACACTATATCGCACACACTCCTGTCTGGAGTTCACGAGGCGGGGAAGGGAGGAGGGGGCAGGGTGAAGTGGGAGGAGGGTAAATAGGGGAGGGGGAGAGGGTAAAGGTTCACCATGGACCGAGAAGTTCCCAGTAACATCCAGCGGCATATGACTGGGGGCAGCAGATGTGAGTCCCATTGGTGTGTAGCCCAGGAGTGTGAAAGGAGCGCGCAGGTAACGTGTCCATTACGAAGCACAACACAGAAACTGAATAACGCCACGCGGAAAATACATGCCGCGAGGCTAAACGCACCGTGAGACAATGTACAATTTCCTCAAGATCAAACCCCCGGATCATGTAACTTGGCATCGACTCAATGAAATCAATACTCACAAGCACACATGTGATGAAACTTGAAAGAGAGAGACAGGGAGAAAAATAACTTGGAAGATGACACAACACATGAGAAAGACAGAACACAAAGCCTTCTCAGATACGAACACCTCATGCACTGTTACCACATTTGGTGATCTCGTTTCACTCGTGATATCTTAACAAGGAACACTGTAGGCCTGAGGGCACCAACCGTCAGAATTCCCAAATGAGGCAAAGCGGGTGTGAGCGTGTGGCCATCAGTACTATATTTCACGCACTCTGGCTGTCTAAATATTTCACATGTTTTGTCTGGCGTGACCAAATCCACGCTTAATATTCCCGGCTCAAGAACAATTTCCTGACACTCACTTGTCCAGCTTTTCACCACCGAATACGTGTTCGTGGTGACTGGAAATAGATTCCTATACATTACAAGCTACCAATAACACTAAACAGGTTTATGTTTAAAAAATAATAATCTTTGCTTCAATCAAGGAGGCAGACTGTCGGCAGGGTTGGCAGGCCTGACATAGAGTTCGTTTGTCCACCTTAAACACAAACCTGTTGCTGAGCGTCCACTCACTGTCTGTTGCGCTGGTGATGCTGATTCATAGCGCGTTGCATAGTCGAGCGTCGTAACCTAACCTGCAATTTTTGAATCTCCTTTTATGGGCTTTTGGAATGCTAATTACCACAGGGACTCTTCATAGTATGTGTAATGAGTCTTCACTTCGAAGAATTGCTTTTGTATGTGGTAAATGCCGTTGTCATGATTGTTGTTGTTATTCGGCTTATGGTTATCAGGCAAAGGCAGTGAAAGTATGTTATATGTTATAAAATTGTTTTTCATTAAAAACTCTAATGTTGCTGCTATTAGTCCTGAAATAATAATCATTTTCCCAATAATTCTGTAATAGCGATGATTATAATGATATTAAAATTGAGTGTTATTGTATTTTTTGGTATTGTTACTACTACTATTAGTAGTACTCTTATATTAATGATAATAATGATGATGGTGATAATATTGGTAATGATTATAATGATAATGGTGATGGTGATAATGTTAATGATTATAATAACATTGTTAATAATAAAAATGATAATGATAATGATAATAATGACAATGATAACTCTAATAGCAATAATAGTAGTTGTAATGATAATAATATAATAATGATAATAATAATTATAATGATTATTATTATTATTATCAGCATTATTGTTAGTGTTGTTGGTAGTACTACTACTACTATTACTATTATTATTATCAAGATTGTTGTTCTAAATGTTATATTTACTATTATTGTTATTGCTATTATCCTCCTCCTCTTCCTCCTCCTCCTCACCATCATTATCACCTTCATCACAATCATCACTATTACGAATATTACCCTCTATCCTCCTCTCTTATTTTCTCTCTATTTCCTCGTTTATTCTTAGCCTTGAATACCCTTCACTGTCAGCATTATTGGGGAAAGTGTCATGTATTCATATGGTAATTTTCATTGTTAATGCATCGTCACTGTCATAATTATGCATATTGACATTGTCTATTGCCTCTCTTCCCTATTCTTAGCTTTGAATTTTGCTGTTTATATCAAGTTGTTAATAAAAAAAAAAGTGTTGGAAACTGTATTTTTTTCACCATCATCTTTATTAATACTGCTGTTGTATTTTTTGTTGTGGTTGTTCTTCTTAATGTTATTATTTTTACTGTTGTTATTGTTTTATTATTATCATTATTATTGTCATTGTAATTACTGTTATTATTATTATTATTATTATAATTATCATCATTAATATTGTTGTTGATAATAGTGAATATTCTATCACTGTTATTGTTATCATTACTATTGTTATTATTATTATTATCATTATTATTATTATTGTGATTATTATTAATATTGTTATTATTATCATTATTATCAAAATTATTTTTATTATTATTATTATTGTTATTATTATTATTGTTATTATTATTATTATTATT
>NC_061839.1:6674658-6677302 GCF_019202785.1 Penaeus chinensis
GGGAAGAGAGGGGGAGGGGGGGTTTAAAGGGGAGAGAGGGGGAGGGGGGGTTAAGGGAGAGAGAGGGGGAGGGGGTTTAAAGGGGGAGATAGGGGGAGGGGGGTAAGGGAGAAGGAGGGGGAGGGGGTTGAGGGGGGAGGGAGGGGGAGGGGGTTAAGGGAGAGAGAAGGGGGGGGGGTTAGGGAGAGGAGGGGGGGGGGGTTTTTTTGGGGAGAAGAGAAAGGGGGGGGGGTTGAGGGAAAAGGGGGGGGGGAGGGGGTAAGGAGAAGAAGGGAGGGGTTTCGGGAGGAGAAGGGGGGGGGGTTAAGGGGAAAGAGGGGAGGGGGTTAAGGGAGAGGGAGGGGGAGGGGGTTAAGGGAGAGAGAGGGGGAGGGGTTACGGGAGGGGGAAGGGGACGAGGGAGGGGGGGGGTTAAGGGAAAGGGGGGAGGGGGGGGGGGGTAAGGGAGGGGGAAAAGGGGGAAGGGGGTTAGGGGGGGGAAAAGGGGAGGGGGTTAGGAAAGAGGAAGGGGAGGGGGTTAAGGGAGAGAGGGGGAAGGGGGTTGAGGGAGGGAGGGGAGGGGGAAAAGGGAGAGGGAGGGTGTTAAGGGGGAGAAGGGGGGGAGGGGGTTGAGGGTGGGGGGTGGGGGGGGGGGTTTTAAGGAGGGGGGGTTTAAGGGGGGGGGGGGAATGAGGGGGTTAGGGAAAGGGGGGTGGGGGGTTAAGGGAACGGGGGAGGGGGGGGGCGTGGGGGTCTTGCCGGGCGGGAACTCCCCCTTTAATTCTTTGGGGAGGGCGCCAGGGTCAGCCGGCAAATCTGGGCCCTTGGGGCGAAACGGGAGATGCAAAGCCCAAAGGGAAAAGGAGGGTGTTTAAGACTAGCTTGGGTAAGCATGGTAAGATCAGTTTTTGGCAAAGGGAAATTTTGGGCAAAGGACCCCACTGATTGTGTTGAGCAGCAATTGTAAGGACAAGTTTAAGGGATGTCTATTATAAGACGGGAGTGAAGTTTTTTTTTTTAGATGAAAAGATTGTTAATGAATGGGGGGGAGAAGGGGGAATTGAAATTTGCCTTTAGCGGGGTTTTAACTGAAAGGAAAAAAAAAAAGAGAAAAAAAGTTGAATAAAGAGAGGCAATAATGAACAGGAACAGTTATGGGATAAAAATATGCTAAAAGTTTAACTGGGGATGCAAAAAATTTACTATAATTATGATAATGACTATATCACAATAACAACAACAAAACAACGTACGGATGACAATTATGTACCCCCCCCCCTCCCACAAGTTATGATAATCAAAACAGATAATTCAGTCACTGCGGAAATACCCAAGTCTACCCCCGGAAAAAACGCCGCAGGTACAATATTTACTGTTTTGGTGTTGAAAATCCCCTCCCCCCCCAATCTAGGTACGATTACCAATTTTTTTGCTACATTTGGGGGCAGAAAAACTGCTTTCAGACTACACATAACTTTTTCTTTTAATTTTTAGATACAACCAAAGACCCTATAAGAAGACAAAGGCGTGTATATATCCGAATTTTTACTTAAAATATTGTTGTCTTTGAACATTCGTCATGCTAGTTATCGTATATCTGGCATCGTGCTGCCATATTCATCAGGCTCTGAAAGAAATTCTCTTAAACTTCTTGACATTCTTATCGTACACGTCGTCGTGCACCTGCATTCTTTCTTTACATTACTTACATTGTTTTATCAATAAATAGCTCATAGTTTGCTCTTTATGTTTATTACATAAAATTATTTATTTACTCAATATAAACGAGTTTGTGTGAGTGTTTGTGAGCGCGCGGTGTTGTGTGTGTGTGTGTGTGTGTGTGTGTGTGTGTGCTGTCGTGACGGTGAAGTGCGTATGTGTTGATGTCGTGCCCTGTACGTAAGGGCGTTCATTAAGAAAGAGCGAGACCGTTATCGCAGCATCATCACCGTTTACTGACAATCAATTCTTCTCGCGTTTATCTCCCACAACCCAGCATCAGTTACTCTTCTCGGGTCGAATGGCGGGTCGTGTGTCTTCCGTCTTTCTCGACTTTCTTTTCTCTTTTCGTTCTTTGTTTTACTTTCTCATTGACTTCCCGTTGTTCCTACTGCGTTTATTGTCGGGTTTTAGTGCGTGCTACTTACTGAATCTTGTTATTTGGTTAAAAGGGAGAGAGAGAGAGAGAGAAAGAGAGAGAGGGGGAGAGAGAGAGAAAGAGAGATAGAGGGGGGAGGGAGAGAGAGGAGGGGGGAGAGAGAGAGAGAAAGGGGAAAAGGGGAGAGAGAGAAAGGGGAGAGAGGGTGAGAGAGGGAGAGAGAAAGAGAGAGAGAAAAAGAGAGAGAGGGGGGAATGGAGAGAGAGAAAAAGCTGGGGAGTAGAGAGAGAGGGGGGAGGGGAGAGAAATAAAAAAAAATAGGAAAGTTTAAAAACATTTCATACATACAGGGCAGACAGACAAAAAGAAAGCAGATACAAAAAGACAGACAGACACCCGACAACAGATACACAAACAACAGAACAGAGGGGAGGGCGTTTTTCCCACCAATTAACGGATAAATAATTGGTTAAAAAAAATAAGACATAAAATGAGAATAAGGATAGGAATTTAAAAGGGGTAAGATTAAAGAAGAAAATGACTACAAACAAAGATTCATTAAAGATT
>NC_061839.1:6684902-6689902 GCF_019202785.1 Penaeus chinensis
GTTAATGTCACTATTACTGTTATTATCATTATTTCATATTGGTCATCTTGTCATTGTCATCATTATCAGTATTATCATCATCAGTGGACTTGACAAATGAAAGGTAACCTCAAGGAACACACATTTGCTCAGCTTCATGCCCTCTTCATTTTTCCTGGACTTAGCTACCAGACAATTTATCAATTAACTCCCCCTCTCTCTCACAGCAGCCGCAGCAGGCAGCTCAAGGCCACCAGCCACACCAGAACCAGCGCGTGCTGCACAACCCCAACCTGGGCAAGGAGCGTGATCACATCAAGGAGCATCTTGAGGTGCCCATTGACACAGCAGGCATGTCTGAGCAGGAGCTGCAGTACCACTATTTCAAGATGCACGATGCTGACAACAACAACAAGCTTGATGGGCAGGAGCTGATCAAGTCGCTCTTCCATTGGCACGACTCGGCCAACCATGACCCAGGCAAGTCCACCAGCCACCCGGAGGCCAAGCTCTTCACCGATGATGAGCTTGTGGCCATGATTGATCCCATTCTTGAACAGGACGACCGCAATCGGGATGGATACATCGACTACCCAGAGTTCGTGCAAGCACAGCGTAATGCAGCAGCTGCATCTGCATCAACAGGAACTAATAATGTGTAAATTATTAGAGGGTACTTTTTCTTTTTTCTTTCTTTCTCTCCTTTTCTTTTCTCTTTCTTATTATAAAGTCATTGAAGGTCATGACAGAATGCAGATTTTTTTTTTTTTTAAGTGCAAACAATGCTGTGGGGACATCGTTCAGATGGAAAAGCTTCAACAAGGGTAATTGTGCTTCCAATAATTTTCTTTTTCAGTTAATTTATTGAAACCTAGGACGTGTGTACATGCCCTTCCACATACCAGACTTCACAAGTGCATAGTCACCAAGAAGTCAATTAGAAGGCCCACTTATTATTATTTATGCTATTCCTTCAAATTTTGGAAATGAAATGGGATAAACTATAAGGTTATGTAGGCCTAGTAATTAACTTCTTGATGACTAAATGCTGGTAAAGCCATATACCTATAAACAGTATTGACAAAACAGTGTTAATCATGCTTCATGGTAAATGTTTTTTTTTTATTTTTTTTTATTTTATAGGTAGATATATATATATATTTTTATTCAGATGGATATTGGATGAAAATCTTAAGGAAAAAGAAGAAAAAAAAGGTGTGTGCAAGTTTATCATGAATGGTGCCAATAAAGTGCAAGACATAGATAAGAAAATTAATTATTTCTACAACTTTTTAATTTAACTTTATTATTCATGTCAATTAATGGAGAGGAAGGAAGCGCATAGTGAATCTTTTGTTTCACAGATGACATTTGTACCATTTTCTCTTTTTTATGGATTTTAGTTCTTTGACTTTCTTTTATTTTTGGAAAATAGAAAGCTGATGCACAAATGATTGAGTAAAAAAGACATGACATTATTGTTTTTAAATTAAATGACACAAAAATGTGAGTAATGAGTGACTTGGCCCTTGATAATACTGCTCAAGGTTACCAGAAGGACTCTCTTAGCTAACGTGTAAATAAATGTATTATCTTTTTATGTGATGGAATGTAATTTTCTCAATTTTTAGAAATGTGAGGTTAATCTGTTAGTGATCATCAGGGTTAACTTTTATATCAGATATACAGATATGGTATCCATAGGTAAAGTCTGCTAGAGAAATAACATGGCATATTTTGTCATGGAAGAGTACTCAACATTACAAAAGGTATTATAATTTACAATAAATAAAATGTATATTTATGAAATATTTCTTTCCTCAGACTAAAGGTTTTTTGTTAATGCAGAGTATTACTGTTGATATCATGCTGATTGTTATTATTACTACTATTAGTGCTGTTATTGTTTTTATAACATTATTATTATCAAATCTTTTTTTTTTTTTTTTTTTTTTTAGTTACAATTAGATTATATTTCTTTATTTTTTCTCTGATTGTAATATTTTGTCCTCATCCTAGGATGCATTGTCACAATATGTCATTGTTTTAGCTTTCACAAAAGAATTAATTTGGAATCTCAAATATATGGGTGATTTTATGTATTTCATTGTAAAACTTTTCATCTTTTTCAGTGGTTATGGATTTCCATTTTTATATGACAATAAGTTAATAAAATATATTGGTTAAGTTTCCTATTTTTGCTTTCCATATGATATTTGGTTGTACATCGTTTAATCAGAACATTTGTGCTGTTGAATATTTTGGAATTTATAGTACCTTATGTATACATATGATCATTAGATTAACCGTTTACCGGACAAAACTCGATGCAGTAGAATAAATGTAACAGTGTTTGAAATAAAAGATTTTTTTCTAAGATACATTTATTCTCAAACATTTTTCCAAATCTATTACAATGAATCTCCCAGAGTTATACACGTCCGCTTGCCCAAATTACAAGTTAAGTGCGTGCATCTTTGGCTATTTGGGAGTTTCATGAATACTTGTTTACTTGTTTACTTATAACCATCTGGCCTGTGTATGGCCCTTCTGCTATGGCCAAATTTGTGCTTCTTGTCCATTTGAGGATGAATGTTATATGTTATACAACTTGCAATCCCTTGACAGCTAATTTAGTAGTCTTGCCAGATTCTCTTGACTTTATTTGACTAGTCTGGAGAGCAATGAGAGATTACACCCCAAGAATGTTAGATGACTGAACCAATGAAAGTGTTCATCTGGGATTCAACACTAAAAGTTACAATATTGACAATTTTCATAGAAACAAAGCCTTACATATCTAAGTAAAAAACAAAAATTATGACTATATAAGTCTTTCAAACAAAGCACTTTTTAAATAATGCTGGGGTTCATGCTATTTTATGCATGGAAAAAATCTTATAATGATGGGATTGCTTTTATAAAAACAAAACCTTGCTTGTTGTCCTGAAAGGGCTTAGGAGACTAGGACTGAGGCTCAATGTAGGTGATCACTCTTACCTTGGTCCTCAGCCCACACTTCAGCTAATTTTGCCTTTTGTCATTTCTTTTCCCCTTTCCTTTTCCTTCTCCTGTCCACTTATCCTAATTGTTAACTCATTTTCACCCTTTTTGCCACAATACTTTTATCATAATTGAATGTGACCTTTGATGCTTAGCAAATTTATTTGTTTTGACCGTTAATCATTCTCGATATCCACAAAAAACTTCCTACCTGGAGGCTTTGCCACTAAGCCCCACCTCATTGCTAAATTTGGAATATACCACTAATGACCTTATTTGACACAGCAGAAGATTTTCAATAAATAGATATTTCAGTGAATTATGGATAGCTACTACATATGTTTGATGATTTACAAAGGACTCTATAGCAAGACAGATATTTTGTATGGTAATCATGGGACAATTCCTCTTGTCAAGATAAAGCAACTTCACAAATAATGCAGAAAATATTGCTTAACTGTTCACGGCTTTTTATACTACAGCGCTTATCAATGGCTTTTGATAATGAAGCTGCTTTCCAGTACTGAAACTAACATTATCCCCAGGCCTACTTGTAATTTCCCCTATGCTAAAAGTTCCTAGGAAAGGGAAGGAGCTGAGATAGAAGACTATAGAAAACAAAACTTGTAGGACGATACTTTTGCATTTTTTCACAAATTTTTCATGCAATTGTTAAGAGAATTATAAATATAATTAGATGAGATCCTGCTTTTTCCCACGGGCTCGCGTCTCCTTTGGAAATTTCTGATGCGACATTACCATAAACATTTAGACTTCCTGGCGCAATCTGAACAGAAGGCAGGAATTTGAACAGGCCGGAGAGCTCGTATGACTCCGCCCACATTTGGTCGGACGAAAACCCCTCATTTGTTCCTGTACAACTCGCTTGCAATTCGGGCGACTGGAACTGAGGTGCGTATGCTTTATGAGAACTTTGACGGATGGTATTTGGTATTACAATAATTCTCACATGTTAAAAAAATATATATTTGAAGCAATATTTCGATAAATTCAGTGTGAACAATTCTCCATGTAGCGTCAATTACAATATATATGTTTTCAGGCATTCATCTACATAAATGAGTTGGTAATAGGAAAATAAGTAAGAACATATATTTTTCACAGGTCAGCTATAAGGAAACTTAACAGCTGCTTCAATCTGCTAGAATTTATTTTACCAACGATATACTTACCGGTACTATTTAAGCTGTCACACATTTGTTTAGACTCCGCTACAGTGGTAAAGTGTCGGCTTCTCATCCGCCGGATCGACCCCCTCAGGCGAGAGATTTTGTAATTGTCGTCCGGAGTTTACTGCTGTGGCTGGGCACAAGATTAGATACTGCAAGATAAAATACCAGGACTAAGCTCAGTCGAGTTAGCATTAGCTGGGACACGCCGGGCTCCCGTCATAGGCATAGTCCGGGAAAGTTCAACTTCGCATACCCGGTATCCGGCTTATCCTTATCGTTTGCCCGGTAAAGGGTTAAAAAGAAAATACTTGTGTTTCTAATATATAACATTAATTTGTTTGTGTACTATAATTAGCATGCTTCTGTCATACATATGAGAGAGAGATTATATGCTCTGCTCTTTTCAGTGAACAATTTAAAAACATTCTGTTCTAGGAATACACTTAACATATTTTGAACTGATATCATGACTGTGTCTATCTTCGTTTTTCAAAGCTGTACCATAGGCAGAGATCATAAATCATAATTGCAATACAAAAAATATAGTACGGATTAGATACTGCAAAATAAAACACGCAGTATAAATCAACTAACCTGCTCCCGCCCCGCTACACCAAGAACAGATTACAGAAACGTTTTTAGATAGTTTAGTACTTCTTAATGCATTTCAGTATACAGCAAGGTAAATAATCTGTCTGGTAAAAATAAAAGAAGAAAGAAAAGAAAGAAAAGAAAAAGAAAGAAAGAAAGGAAAAAAAAAGAAAGAAAAAAAAGGGTATATATATACATATATATACATATATATACATATATATATATATACAC
>NC_061839.1:6707402-6717402 GCF_019202785.1 Penaeus chinensis
CAAAGAATAAAAAGGAAAGAAAAAAAGTTATTCAGCAGGAAAGAAGAAGAAGGAAACATAATGGACTTTTTCATATAAAAAAAATATAAACTTTCACAATGTTGAGGAAACTAAAGATTTAAAGTATGTTTCTAATATTCGTTAGCATGAAGTACCTCGGTAGGAAAAAGGACGAATTATTACTACATTTTTCAAAATCCGTCAGATTATAGGAAATACTCAAAAAACTATATCACTAGCTTCGACAAGAAAAATCGCTAGTTACTCTTGCAAAATTCAGATTTTTCTCCGTCAGATTGACATTCAAATTCGCTAGGTTTAGCGGAAAAATCACCAACATGACAAGATGGCTCTGGGATATAAATTGAACATGTGTAATTTTATCTTAAAAATGTGAAAAACTCGTGTTTCGTAATGCACATTTGACCACATTCCCATACATTTAACTTAAATTATCTTCTAGTCAATATTATTACTTAGAATAGAGTATCATTCCCTCACTGTTATCATTGTTATTTCCTTTAGGAGGAAATTATTGCGAGTTTAGGGTAGATTTATGGTAATAAGCCACAACTGATTTAAGACTGAGAAAGAATCATTCGATTTCGGGGTAGTATACGGGAACTTCAGGGTAAATTAAAGATTTCAGGAACAGAATACCGTATGCATATTTATAAAGATGAAATAAGGGGACAGATTTAAGCTAAAGGAAGAGGTTCGCTCTGAGTGTTATCGAGTTGTCATTTTCATCATCAACTTTATTACTATGGTCATTGTTGTTGCCACATCACAAACGCCATTATTATATCACTGTTATTATCATTTTTGTCACCGCTTTTAGTACAGATTTTCACTTCTTTTATTTAGAATTATTATCAGAATTACGACCATATCAACGTAGTGAAAAATTCTGACAAGTAGACCGGCTTTGAAACTTGAAAACATTTTGACCCGGCAGCAACCCACTGCACTTCTCCGTCAATAAAGAAAATGGGTGCACTGCATACTGCTATTTTCTCTTCAAAATTCTCACTAAATGAAGTCTCAGTAATTGACATAATTCAGATTTTAATAAGGTTGCTTATATCAGTTGTATGAAAAAATCTGGACGACGAAACTCGCGAACGTGTTAAGCGCACTTTAACGTAATTGCCTTCGATAAATTGCCTCTTTGCTTTTATAAAGTCTTAGCTAAAATATTACGATGTTTGTTACCAGAAACCGTGTTTGTTAACGACAGCTATTCCATTATCCCAAGATCGACTTAGTTTTATTAGTGCTAAAAAAAAAAGAGGAAGAAAAAATTGCAAACCAGTCTCCTTGAATAAGGGTTTCCATGAATTAGTTAAACAAATCTGTTCACAAAATGCTAACTCATTCTTCATGCTTTTGTAATATTCTGCCGCCCATTTTTTTCTGCATAGAAACTAATGCGCATGCCATGTTCAAATATGTAATATACACCAGGTAAATGTCCAATTTCTTCAATCTTTGTACATTGACGAACATGTGATAAACATGCACTGATGCATAAAGCTGACACGCGCTATATGTATTTATGTATATATATTTTACATATATATATATATATATATATATATATATTATGTGTGTGTGTGTGTCACATAAACACACACACACGCATACATACATACATATATATATATGTATGTATGTATGTATGTATGTATGTATATATGTACGTACATACATACATACATACATACAAACATATATACATACACACACCTACATATGTATATAAACATATATATATGTATATATATTGTGTGTGTGGGGTATATGCATATATATATATATATACACATATATGTGTGTGTGAATATGTAGGCATGTATGTATGTACGTGTGTAAGTATATTTATAAGTAATCACAACACATTTTTTTTCTAAATCATATACACATTTTTTTCATGCTTGTGTGTACATATACGTGTGCGCATATATATATGTATATACATACATATCCATGTGTGTATGCATGTATATATGTGTGTGTATGCATGTTTGTAAGAACTCACAACAAACCTTTTTTCTAAATCATATATTAAACACATTGTATTCCTTTCAGCGTTACCACTCGCGTCTCTTGCCCCATGGACTTCTCTGCTTACCCGTTTGATAACCAAGTTTGTTATTTCAAAATGGAAAGTTGTAAGTATTCATTACAGTCTTGTTTACGATGACGATTAAAGATCAAAGTAAAAAAAACAAAAAAAAACACTAATAATGACAGTACCCAACGTGAACAAGAACATTAAGAGCATTACATTCACTAGTGTAAACATTCACAACGACTGCCTTTACGCTAAAATGTTTGTCCAACTCTGAACATGAATCTGTCAACGACTTTTATGCTTCAGATCAATTTACGGCCAAGCAAGTGTCCTACAACTGGTTCGATCCTAAGATTGGTCGTTCGCCTCAGATCCAGTCGGGTCAATTTGACTTCGATTTCTACAGTGTCCAACAGCAGAATACTTCACACCAGAACCGTGAGAGAACATGGCGAACGTTTTGTTCAATGATGCATTTACGAAGGGCTTTTTATGCCGTCTCTTTGCGTTGATGTGTGTATAAATCTTTTAAGGTTGTAATGTCCATTGGCTTTGAAGTGTTATTGGTGAATTTTAGATTGATACGATATTATCCTTAAAAAGACGAACGTTCTGTTACCTTACTAATTATACTAATTAAGTTACCAAACAAATATTACAGAGAGAGAAAAGGAGAGAAACAAATGGAGAGAGAGAGAGAGAGAGATAGAGATAGAGATAGATAGAGATAGAGAGAGAGAGAGAGAGGGTATATAACCCATTAAACACCAAAGAATAAATACAGCATCGTGCTGATAACCTCAACAACATCATCACTTTCCATCGTCCTCTTTTGATCCCCCCCCCCCAATCCCTTGCCCGTTGTTGTCGTGGGGGGACTTAGGAGGCGGAGACTGGGACCCAATGCTGGGGAACTCCCCAACCTTGGGACTCAGCCCTCGACTCAACAAATTTTGCATGGTCTTTTTTTCCCCCCCTCCTACTTTTTCCTTTCTGTCCCTTCACCAACCCCTTCTACTATCCACTTCCTAAGGTGTGAGAGCCGTGCTGAAAGGATGAAAGGCTGCCTTTGTGCCAGTCCTGAACGGCCTGAGGGAGCCATGGGCACGGTATTCCCCTGCTTTAACCTAGCCCTTACCCCTCAAGGGGACCCTGCGGGGTGGACTGTTTTTTTCTCCCCAACAAACCCCAGGCTTACCATGGCCAATAATGAAGATGCAATTCCACTTTTAGGGGCAATGAGTCTTGCCCCTTCATCAAATAGCCCCAATAATTCAAACTCTCCCGATTCCCCGACCCCAGGCTCTCCTTTGACCACGGCTCCGAACACTACAACAACTACCCCCTCCTCAATGCCTACTCGTACAGTATCCACCCTAATCAACACTCAACCCCCAAGAGACATTTCTACTCTCCCAACATGCTCAACTTCAACACTTTTACCCCCACAACCTTTCATCAACTACCCCATCCTCCCTTATTACTACCTTACAGCCTTATTGCCCACCTCCCCATAACATTACCCCCCTCAGCACTGCTCCCTCCTCCACACGCCCCCGCCCTTCTACTACCCATACCTCTACAAGAATCTTAAATACTCTATTTAGCCTAGCCAAATAGGACCGATTTTTCGTGATCCCTCCCACAGCTCCCTACTCTGACAACACCCTTCTCTTCCAGCAATGTCTTCAAAAACAAGTAGGCAAAGTCTCTTTCCGTAGCCAACCCGACCGCTCCCGTCTCGTCACAGTAACATCTAAAAACCAAGCTATAGCATTAGCAAACTAACTGATCTATATGGTAATCCCATCCCTACAGAACCTCATCCAACCCTCAATACTTGCACCGGAACTGTTTCTATCTCCCCAACAGATTGCCCAATCTATGACAAAGAATAGTCAGATTGTGGAGAAGACTTACTCGCCTGTCTCACGGACTATGATGCGACATCAGTACAATGCTACTCCATTCCTCCCAGAGGTCATCGTAAGAAACCCACTAACATTGCCAAAATTACTTTCCGTAGACATGACCATGTGCCAACTGTGGCGGCCCCCATAATGTATTTTATAGAGGCTGCCCCACCTACAAATTTGAGTCTGAGGTTTGCAACTCTGAGATTCAGACTTGGACTAACTTTACGTGAAGCCAGAGAGGAGGCACGTCGACGAGGTTATTCTCTTACTCCCTACTCCAGTAATGTCGCTCACTCTGCCAATCCCCCTACCTCCCAAGCTTCTACACCCTCTCCTAAACCTACCCCTCCCCCCTCCATCTAACTTCCCCTCTTCTACCTCCTACCTTCCCCAGTCAAATTCTGTTGTCATCCTAAATCCAGACACTTCAATCTCTACTACAGCCCCAACACCCTCCCCTCTCCCTCCCCGCACTACCAGCAGCAGGCAGAATAAACGTTCCACCCCATCTTCCCCTACCCCACAATCAGCTCCACCTTCCTTTGCCCCTATTCTTCAGACACCAGTCTTCTCTTCCCCCCCTCACAAGAAAATCTTTATCTCACAAAACTCCCCAACCAACTCCATTACAGAAACTTGATGATATTCAAAACTACATAATCGAGTCCCAAACTGACACTCATCCACCTTCAAATTCTACAACTCCCGCTCCCTCCACACTCAAAGTGACTGCCGATATCCATTCTCCTCCTACTCATATTCCCCCTACACCCTATCCTCCTACACCATCCCAACAAAACCCATCCCCCCCGACTCCAGCCCCGCCTACATTAACCCTCCCACCATCCCCTCTATCCCTTCCACTCCCTCCTGGATACACACGTGAATCCCTTATATCACAAGTATCCCCTTCCCCAGACCCTCCACCTCCTAATATCCCTCCTTACAACACCACATCCCCCTTCTCATTCCTTATCCCACCCTCTAGCTCCTTCCCCTTCAAATTATCCAACACGCACTGCAATCTTCATCACTAAATAAACGAAAGTATAACTATCCTTCATTGGAATATTCGCGGTTTCCGCTCTCACAGACCCGACCTATGTCATATCCTTTCCTCTTATAACCCATCCATTATATGCCTTCAAAAGACTTTTCTTACAAATCCTCCAATACCAATCCCCAATTACCATTTTGTCTCTTCCCCGCACTCCCTTTATGTCTCGTCCATACTTATCAGCCAGAAAACACCTTATGTCATACCTCCCTTTCAAACCACTGTCCCTTGCACAGTTATTCGTATCTTTCTTCGCCGCTGGATCACAGTGATTTCAGTCTGTAATGTTCCTCTTTCAGTCCCATACATTCTATTGTCATGCCCACGTTTTGAAGTAGCCCGTACCTATACTTTCCCCCACCTATCCTCCCTACACTGACCTCCCAACCTATCAGACATTCTTACAGAATCTCACACTTTCTGCTTTGACAACCTGTTTTCCTTCCTCAAACGCATATATATATCCTTCACTTAATCTAACCCCTTTACATTACCTCACCCGACCCTAACCCATTCACTCACCAATTCCTTTGCCCAACTTTAACAACTAATCACTAACCCAACCACCCTTCACTAACATTTACTTTAGTGCTACATGACCTTAGATATCTAGCACACTTATTTCGCTTTTAACCATTAACCATTATTAACCACTGATCCATACCCTCACCACCACCATCGCATTCATCACCAGTATCCAACACCAAACATCTACTCTCTATCACCAGGTTCCTACCCAACAGTAATGATCGAACTAGTGCTGCGACGCCGGATCGTGTACCATCTCATGAACACCTTCCTTCCCTCGGGTTTGTTTGTTATGGTATCCTGGCTAACCCTCCTCGTGCCTCACCACCAAATGCCTGCTCGAATGGTGTTGACAATCACCACACTTCTTACCCTGGTCTCCATGTTTGCTGGCGTGAGGTACTGTACACTTTTGATTGTTTTTACTATGAGAGTAGCATCATTGCATGATTCCTTTGAGTGTGTCACATCTCATAACGTCAATTTGATTAAAATGTCATTTTCCTCTAACACGCTCGAGGAACTACTTTTGAGTGTAGAATTATAATTTTCCTTTTGGAGAACTCTGAATAAGATCTAGGGAATTTATGTGAAAACATTTATCTAAGAAATTAGCTTGTAAGATTAAATATACAGTTCTTGAGTGAAGACTTGCTAAAAATATTATTGAATTATATTAATACTAATATTACAAATACTTTCTCTTCTAATACTAATGATGAAAACGTTAATAACGACAATAATATTGCTAATAATTATGGGAGCAATATTAACATTAAATAAGATGCCAACAACAGCCATACCAACAACAAAAATAAGGGTTATGGCAATAATGACAACAGCCATAATAATGGCAATATAAATGCAGAGGTGGTAATAATACTACCACTGATACTGTTATGATAATGGAGAATGACAACACTTAGGATAAGGGCAATAATAGCCATGATAGTGATAATAATGCTGTTGCCGTTACTGAGGACGATGACGATAATAAAAACTACGATAAGGATGATACAAATAATCATATCAATAAAGCATTAATAGAAGTATTAAGAATAGTAACTGTGGTGTATCGACTAATTGCATCCGTGGCCAGGGATTTCGCTCTATTAAACCCCTTCCCTTTATGCTTGCAAGGGACACAAGTCTGTACCTGAAATATTCCCTCTTGTACAGATCCCCTTGGTAGTGTGTATCTCCTTAATATCATCGTTATTTATTTAAAGTAAACATTGAAAAAAAACAACAAATAAAGATACTAATATAAAAACCAGGAAAACAATAAATAAATACAAAAAGAGCCCTATACTTGTTTTAAACTGCAGTTTCAAAATGAAGTGCTAAGCTAAAGAATTACGTTATCTGCAGTAAAAGAAGGAATCCTAAATGATCCTCAGGCAAAGGGCCTTTAAATAATATTTAAAAAGTATCTAAAACACGGCGTCATAGAAACACTGAAGGTGCATCTCGAAGTTAAAAAAATGGCAAAAGCTAGAAGTAGGCAGAAGCACCGAATAATAAGAGCAAGCACATAAATAAAAGCAAGCACAGCCAAGTCCCTAGGGAACAGTGAATAGAAATAGAAATAGAAGTAAAACCAAAGAAATAAAAGAGCTAGGCATCATTAAATGTACATGTTTTCTTTTAAGAATAGAGGTCATGTCCATCTCCTAGAAAAAAAAAAAAAAAAATATATCAGGCTCTTAAAACTGTCAAAAAACAATAATACACAATAATACTGCTATAGTCTGACCGTATTTGGCGGTAAACAGGTTTATACACACACACACACACACACACACACACACACACACACACCCACACACTCTATGACGTCATCGGCCACATAAGATAATATTAAATAAAATCAGATTACAGTTTTAAAATATCAGGAAGGATGTCATACAAATTAAGAGAAAAATAAAATAAAATAAAATAAAAATAATTCAGGTGACAATAAACACAACAGTTGAAAATATGTACCTTCACTCCATGATGCGCTAGCAAGCAAACTAAGTAGCTTATGATAAAGAGGTAAAACAAAGAAAAAAAAAAGAAATAGCTCAAAACAGTGAATAAGAATTCAATAAAATAACCAATAAGAACTGATAAAAGACAACAGGCACAGTAAAAACGAAAGTATTTATAAAGGAACAAAGAGAACGGCTATCAGGCAGACTAAATCAAAAGCACAAAACGAACCAAAGACACACAAAACTCACGAAAAGAAAGAAAAAAAAACGACCGAAAGATAAAACCGCGAACGAACGAAGACGCGACTTTAAGCGACAAATACACGGGAGCGAGATATTGCAGGATGCTCGTGGGGTTCCTTACATAACAATGATGGTGATTATGGTAGGAAAAACATTAACAATAATATCCCTAAAAATAACTACGTAATTATTTTTACTGTGAATATCACAAATGCCATTATCATCCCAGTTTGTGCTATACTATTCATTTCTAACATTGTATAACAATAATGCTGACATTACCATTCTTAACAAAAAAATTGAAAAAAACAAACAAAATAACACATCAACGACCAGGAAAACGATAAGAACAAAACACAAAATAACAACAAAATTCCCACAGACAGGAGACGCCCAAAGTGTCTTACGCAAAGGCCGTCGACCAGTGGATGATCATGTGCGTTATCTTCGTGTTCTGTGTCCTCTTCGAGTTCACCGTGGTCATATTCCTCCACGAAAGGGGCAAAAGGACGTCGAAATCGTCTGCAACTCCGCAGTTAGTCCAAGAGCGTCGAAATCTCTACAATCCGACTAATCGTGGGAGGAATGCTGCGACTTCCTTCACCAACCATGCTTCCTCCTTCCTGAGACACAAACCCGCAGCCATCACGCCAGCTGAGTCGGACTCTGGAGGCCGGCCGCAGAGAGAGGGTCAGGAGGTGTGTGTGGGTTGCTGTTTATTTACCTAAGAGGGTGTTTAGTTAACGGATTTTTTTTTTTTTCGAAGGGAGAAATTTGGGTAAAGTCAACGGATTTTTTTTTCTCTCTCTTTTTTTGAAAGGGAGAAATTCAAAGCGAAAATCCTCTTGGAGAGGAATTGGAGGAGACATTCGTTATAAGTGTTTACGGGAATTTGGATTATTTTTATGGGAAGAGTTATTTTATCCAAAGAGGAACCTTGGTAATAGGTAAGACGTTAGGAGGAACGTATGTTTTGTTATGAGATTATACTTATATTATTTATTGATTGATATTTCCTTTTATTCAGTGCTACTGGCGAAGGATAACTTAATCACAGCTTTCAGTATGGCCTGGTCGTTGGTTTATGAAGTGTAAGTCATTGATACTTTCACTCTTAATCATATAATGATTTCAGATATACCATTTGCTTCTTGGACAGAGTTCGCCATTGCATATGTAGAAAAAAAAGTGTAAATGAGATGAATAGCTCTTCTGTGTAACTGTATTTGATGCATTTCGCTCAAATTAACATAAGAAATATATGTATCATCAATATTACACACACACAGAGAAACACACACACATCCACACCCACACCCACACACATCCACCCACCCACCCACACACACACATCATATATATCAGACATGAGCTGAAGATTCACTTGACATCGGTGATAATTTGAAACTACCCGACACATTCATATTCTCGTTCGTCATGGTGGATGCAGCTTCCATTATCTTTCTTTAGTGTCTATAGATCCTTTATAAATCCCATTATGCGTTGACCCCTTTATTCCACTTTCCATTATCATTTACCAAGAGATGTTTAGATCATGATCCTGTTTTGCACGTCCATTCAAGACGATTTGGAAATCCTGTGAACGCAAAGAAAAGAGAGGAGGGCTTTTAGCTGCTGGAAGTGTAATAACTGTGTATATTACATTCAAATAATTATGATTCACATTACCTAATCATCCATAAAGATTATATTAATGTATGTATAAGCGCTTATACATACATTCATATATCTGATAGCTATATATATGTAGCTGTAGATGTCGCAGAACATCATAGGAATAATCTACTATTTACTGACAGCTGTATCTCATGCACCTTTTCTCCAGGGAGCGAAGCCCGAAGCCCAAGAGACTGACATGAACGTATGGACACTGTGGGGAACCCGAGTCGAAGCCTGGAGCCCTGTTGCCTTCCCCATCGCCTTCATCATCTTCAATATTTACTACTGGACAAAATGGCTTAGCTTGAGAAAGTAGATGCTTTTCTGTGTGGACAGTGTCATTTCCACTGCTGACTCGTCTTGCTGATGGTACCATGCCTTTCCTAATGTTTCTTTTTGTCATTTATTGTTTAGTACAAGATAACAGTGTGTAATAAAGTGACGGTATACCAATTCAGTAAGTAGTCCAGTGCAGGATCAAACCGTATAACAAGAAGTCGGACTCATGATAAACTCAAATAAA
>NC_061839.1:6732402-6734902 GCF_019202785.1 Penaeus chinensis
TCATTAATAGTACAGGTAAGAGTCCAGTAAATGTTCAGTAAAAATACAGCCGTAAATAAAAGTCAAACACTCAGCAGTAAAAGTCTCGAACAAGTCACGTTACTTTCATACATATACACACTGTTGAAAGACTAAAAAATATAAAATGATAAGTAAAAAAAAAGAAAAAGAACTAGCAATTAAGATGAGCATCACTGGATTTAAACATGTGTCATTTCATCTTCATTTACGTTAGGGTATTACTTCCAATTGCCTTGATTTATGCTTAACTTACACGTCCAGCATTTTCCAAACTTAGGCAAGTAACAAAGAGCTAGTACAGCCTTCGGTGTCGTTTTTCAGAGAGAGGGGGTGTGACACAAACAGACTTCCGGTTGACACTGTTTATTTGCTCCGTTCCTGAGGTCTCCAGGAACTCGTGACGTCACAACATATAGAACTATGTTTCTCTATTAAACAAAATCAAATCAAATACATATTGTTTTTTAAATGATTCATTCACATAAAGATATCAAAATCATTCAAAAAAAAATCTATAAAAACACTAAAGAGTTTATGAATAAATTAAAAACTGACTAAAATCATAAAACAGTAAAACTGAGATGCGTGAATTTTTTAAACATTCATTAATAAAATAAGATGATAAAATAAGTCATTAGTAAAAGGTAATAACGTTAATTAAAGAAATGATTCAAAGCCGTGATTATTAAAAAGCGCAGTGTCACGTACAGATAAATCGTTAAAAAATATATAGGAGTAAAACATGACCTTTTCATCATACAAAACAAATTAAAATACAAATTAGATACATGAACTAAAAGTAGGAACAATAGAACTAACAAATACAATTAATAGAAATAAAAGCGAAAATTAAAGAAACCGGGATGGGGGTAAACTATGGGAATCACGCGCAGGTGATACAGGTGTGTAGGTGGAGTGACAACTGGAGTACCACGTCACAATATATATATATATATATATATATATATATATATATATATATGTGTGTGTGTATATATATATATATACACACACAAGTACACACACACACACACACACACACACACACACACACGCCTATATATATATATATATATATATATATATATATATACATATATATATATTTATATATATACATATGTGAATATATAAATGTGTATATATATATACATTTATATATATATGTATATATACATACATAGGTGTGTGTGTCTGTGTGGGCTTGCGTTTCTTGTGTATATATTAAACAACATTAAGTTAAAAGTTTCTAAGTGTTAGAGATAATAAAGCAGATTTAGTTTTAAGAAATGCGTTTTTTATAAGTCATTACTTACTCTTCTGTTTATGTATCTTTATGTTTATATTACTAACGTCATCAGAGGATAAGTTCCTCGCACACACACATACAAATACACATACAAACACATAAAAATGCACAAACAAAGTCAGAAAAATACACACAAATGTCGAAACGCACACATACATGGGCATATGTACTCATAAACACAGACATGGACATGCATTATTAGAAACAAACACACATGAAGGTATATAGTTAAGGGACTGAGAAAAATGTATTCATCCCCTTTGCGCGAAAAAAAAAAAAAAAAATGCGCTCAGATTAACACTACATTATTATTTCAAATACTTCTTAAACAGTCACAGTAACTTTTACTTGATTGACGTTTACATCTGAAGACGAAAAATCACTGTTTTCTATTTGATCGCAAAGTAATAAAAGGGAATGGGTTTTTATAGAGCAGACAACGCAGGTCAGTTGATTTTTTTTTTTTAATGCTGTGTTATGTGATGGAAACTCTTTGTTTGCGTCTAAAATGTATACGTTTTGTGTGTGCTTAATTTTCCAGAAGATTAACCACACACACACACACACGCACGCGCACGCACACACACACACACACACACACACACACACACACACACACACACACTCTCTCTCTCTCTCTCTCTCTCTCTCTCTCTCTCTCTCTCTCACACACACACACACACACACACACACACACACACACTGTAAGTACTCGTATGTAATCATGTATGATTGTTAACACAATAGTCTTCCCCTCAAACAAAATTCTTTGCTGTATGTTCTTGCACAAATATTTTTTCTTCCTCTTTTTCTCTCAACACTTTCCAGAATATTTATTTCTAATTTTTCTTTTAAGCTTCGAACATTATCAATTTTAATATCCTTGAGTCGTTCTTTTAAATTTATTCTGCCTTATCCATAATGTAAAACATAATACAAATAATTATAATCATTAATGGATTCAAAATCCACATGTCATCCGTAAATATTTTTAAGTCAAATTATTTCCTCTTCTCAAATTTTATTCTTTTAAGTATAGCATTATTTTTCATTATCATAATTAAATTTTTTAAAGCACACTAATACATAAAACTTTAACAGTCTTTTTAAAAAGATAATTACCCACATAATGAAAAATGGAAAAATGAATTTACAGAAAAGATTTATAAA
>NC_061839.1:6754902-6759902 GCF_019202785.1 Penaeus chinensis
TAAAGTGGAAGAACCGTTCGAAATACCGGGGTTTCAAGAGGGTACCAGAAGAGGGCGTAAATGTTCGTGTGCTTTTAAGGAAATTGGGGTGTGACACAAAGCCGCCATTGAAGTTGTTGAGAGCGCCATGCTAAATTACCGTACTTCACCCTTGGTTGCCAAGATTAAAGTTTTATGCCTTATATATTTGGTAGCCGCGAGTGGCATGTAAGCTTTGGTTGAAGGATGAATTAATGTAGACGAAGGCTATTGAAAGGACAGAAAACATATCTCGGTTATAATTACAACTATATTCTTTTTTTTTACAAAATGCGCACGAAACCGTCAGGCAGAATATGAAATGGCAACCCCGCCTTTCAGCATTGAAATGGCGGGAAATTAAACCACTCGAAATGTATCCAACTCCTTAATATTACAAAGGAATCGAATGAATTCTTAAGTACAATCAAGAACAGGAAGCGTTTTAACACTAAAATCTCTTTCCTTCCCGTCGCGTGCCTTTGCGGGTTTTAAAAAGGGACTCGGCGAGAGAATTGCTCCCTTGTAGATGGCTACGGTACGAGATCAATCAATGACGGGCTCGTGAAACCGACAGTGTGCTTTTTTTTCTTCCCCTTATCCTTCTTCATCATCTCTTTCTCCTTCTTCTTTCGCTTCTTCTTCATCTCCTCTTCTTCTTTTTTCTCCTCCTCCTCCTGATACTCCTCCCCCTCATTTTCTCCCTCCTCCTCCTCCTCCCCTCCTTTTCCCCGTCCTCCTCCTCCTCCTCTCCTCCTCCTCCCCTCCTTTCCCCCGTCCTCCTCCTCCTCCTCCTGATACTTCTCCCCCTCATTTTCTCCCTCCTCCTTCCCCTCCCCTCCTTTTCCTCGTCCTCCTCCTCCTCCTCCCCTCCTTTTCCCCGTCCTCCTCCTCCTCCTCTCCTCCTCCTCCCCTCATTCCCCCGTCCTCCTCCTCCTCCTCCTGATACTTCTCCCCCTCATTTTCTCCCTCCTCCTTCTCCTCCCCTCCTTTCCCTCGTCCTCCTTCTCCTCCTCCCCTTCCTTTTCCCCGTCCTCCTCCTCCTACTTCCCCTCCCCCTCCTCCTCCTCCCCCTTTTCCCCTTCCTCCTCCTCCCCTCGTTTTCCTCCTCCTCCTCCTCTTTTTCCCTCTCTTTTCCCCCTCCTCCTCCTCCTCCTTTTCCCCCTCGTTTCCCCCCTCCTCCTCCTCCTTTTCCTCTTCCTCCTCCTCCTACTCCCCCTTCTTTTCCCTCTCCTCCTCCTTTTCCCCTTCCTCCCCCTCCTCCTCCTTTTCTTCTTCCTCCTCCTCCTCCCCCTCCTTGTCCCCCTCCTCCTCCTTTTCCCCTTCCTCCTCCTCCTCCTCCTTTTCCCCTTCCTCCCCCTCCTCCTCCTTTTCTTCTTCCTCCTCCTCCTCCCCCTCCTTGTCCCCCTCCTCCTCCTTTTCCCCTTCCTCCTCCTCCTCCTCCTTTTCCTCTTCCTCCTCCTCCTACTTCTTCTTCTCCTCCTCTTCTCTCTCCCTCTGACTCCTTTTCTTCTTCATTTTCTTCACACATCAATATTTCCCATTCTTTTACTTAGTCTTGTTCCTTGTCTCTTCTCCTTCTCCTTCTTCCTTTCCACACCTGTGATTATCATCTACTTTCTCGCCTGTTTTCTCCCCTCACATCCCTCTCCTGTCTACTCTTTGCTTGCTGAATTAGAGATGCTCTTGTATCACACTTGAGGTTTTAGTCGTTGTATCTTGTGTTAAGTCGCTTGTTGTGAAACTGCAGTGCATATTGCAAATGTTGCTGCTCTTGTTTGTGCTTTAATTTTGTGTGCACACACATCTTTATGCATAGACACACATAAACGCGTGAGCGCGAGCGCGTTTATGTATCCATGCCGATGTGCACAGTATGTGTATATTATGTGTTTATACACACACACACACACACACACACACACACACACACACACACACACACACACACACACACACACACACACACAC
Organism: Penaeus chinensis; assembly: GCF_019202785.1. Lineage (NCBI taxonomy): Eukaryota > Metazoa > Arthropoda > Malacostraca > Decapoda > Penaeidae > Penaeus > Penaeus chinensis. Next base: position 6,756,892 of record NC_061839.1, read on the forward strand.
ACACACACACACACACACACACACACACACACACACACACACACACACACACACACACACACACACACACTGGCATTTTGAAATAGTTTGTGTGCATGTGTGTATATGTGTGTATGAATGTGTATGGGGACGTGTGTTTGCGTCTGTATGCTCGCCCGTGGATGAATGCAGATATATCGTACATGATTAATGCAAAAGCTGCAAACCGTACGACACTGCAACGGATTTCTTCTCATCATCAGAGAAAAGAAGAATAAGCAGAGAAGAAAAGAAGAAAGATAGAAAGAATGAAGATAGAGGAAAAAGTAGATTAAAAGAAAGATTCTATCTAGTCTACGTAGAAAAAAAAATCCTGCGATATACTCCGTCTCATTAAATCTCCCATCGACCAAGCATACACTCAGAATATATTAATATAGTCTTGGAAAGCCAGCTTGAATTAATCTTTATTCGTTGTGTTGACATAAGACGCGAAAATTTACATTTGATATCTGGGGGTTTGCTCCCTGTTTGCCCAAAACCAAGATCTAATTTACTTAACGTAAAATGGTCAATATACATAAGAAAAAAATATAGATTAATTCAAATGAACCCCACATAATTGTTTCAAAGAGTTGGATCCGGTCCGCAGTGGAGAAAGATGGGATCCAACCTTATCATTCATAAAACAGAATAGATGATTTGACGCGATGTAGATTTTCCTTTGTTCCGCAGCCATGCCTCTAAGCTTTTCTTTTTACGTTCCTTATATATTCATTCGTTGATTTATCCGAGCTGCAAATGGCATTCATTATTAATGCGATGTGGCCATGATTGAGAGACCAGATCATATCAAGTCGAAAGATTCTCTCTCTCTTTCTCCCTCTCTTTCTTTCTTTCTCTCAGTGTATGTGTATGTATCCAAGCACAGACAAAAACGTACATACATACATGTTTACTCAGACACGCAAATGCATTTACGCAAGGACATGCAGAGCTATATGCATATGCAAACACTCATTCACAAACACACGCACGCATATACTAATATACTCATATACTACTCCATCCAGCTGTACACACACATATTAGACCTAGCCTTCGAGACAAGGTTTCACAGAAGATTCAGGGTTTGCTTAATGCCATAAAATATTTCAACGCAGTCAAAAAAAGAAAGAAAAAAAAAGGGTAAAATTTAGTACGCTCTACTCGAAAAGAATCATAGAAAACGAGAAGAAGTTCAGCTCCATTCACAAATTAAGATGAGAAATAAAAAAACAGTTTAATTAAAGATAACCGAAGGAAATTATTATATAGTCAAGCTTAACAGAAATATGTATCATTACTACAAGCACCAGGAAGTTGTCCTAAAGGTGCACAGGAGGAGAAAGAGGTGTTTCGTTTCTTTATTAGAGAGAGAAAATTCCATTTGGTTGCGCTTCTGCTCCGTGACAAGATCCACTCGGATAAATAGTAGCAACATTGGCAGCTATAAGTAGCGGCCTATATATATATATATATATATATATATATATACACATATATATTTATTTATAAGTATATATGTATATATACATATGTACACACACACACACACACACACACACACACACACACACACACACACACACACACACACACACATGTGTGGGTGTGTGTGTATAAATATATATATCTATGCATGTATAAGTATATATGTATATAAATGTATGTATAGAAATCACACACACAAATATATATATATGTATACATGTATGTATACATATTGATAGATAGGTAGATAGATAATTGTCTCAAAGTCAGGTTAGAAAAGTCACTGCAATCAATTGCACACCACATCGCGACAGCATTGTAATGGAGACAGGAAAGTAGAAATAATGATAGCAATGGTGACGACATTAATATCAGGACCAGCACTGACAGTTAACATAATTCAAGGAGACCGATTGTCCTTTGTCCCTTCAGAGGCTTAAACAAGAAAAAAAAAAAAAAAAAAAACTGAAAAAGACAAAGAATAATGAAGTAGATGAAAGTAGGACAAGAGGAGTTATGAAGCGAGATTGGAAACGAAAGAGAATGGGAAGATTGGTGAAAGTTGGGATAAAGGAGAGATAGATAAAGAATAAAGAGAAGTAGTAGAAGAAATTAGGAATTGGAAATATGTTGATAGAAAGAAACCAAGGAAGATTACATAATAAACAAACTAACAAGGCCAACAAAAAGGAAGAAGAGAAAGAAGCAGAGAAGTGGGAGGAAATAGAAGAGTGAGGATTAGAAAAAGGAGGAATAAAGGAGATAATCAAGTAGAATAAGAGAAAGCAGAGGGAGATGAATAACAAGAAAGAGAGAGAGAAAAAAGCACAAGTAGAGCCCAGAAAAAAAAGACGAAAAAGGAGAGAGATGTAGAAAAACAAGAATAAGAAGATTAAGAAGAATGTAAGAGAAAGACCAGACTGAAGAAGAACAGGAATAAGAGCAAAGAGAAACAAATAAGAAAAGGGGAAGAAGAAGAAGAAGAGATAAGAAAGAAAGACATAGAAAAACAGAAAGAATAAATACTGGTTATAGTGCTTACAAGCGGAAAATAATGTTCATACGAGTTTTTTTTTTAGGAGTGGGGGTGGGAGAGATGTGGATAAAATAGTACCTTTTGTGTGATATACTTTGTACAGGTGAAGAGGAACGTATGTGGGTATGACAGAAAGGGACAAAGGGGCGTGGTTTGGGGGTGGGGGGTGGGGGTAGGGGGGATGAGAGCGTTACGTGGCATTACATGGTATTCTGTTATGAATAGGGGAGGGTAGTGGGGGGGGGGGTTAAGTACATGGGTGGGGATGGGGTATGTTTTGGTATGTATGTGGGATGAGAGGGGTGTGTCCAAGACAGAGGGCGGGGGTGGGGGGTGGGGGTAATTGGGGGGAGGAGTGTGTGCGTGCGTGTGTCGGCGCCCTGACTGCATGCCGCGAGTGATCAAACGCTTCTGTGCCCAGTGCAATTTGGGTAATGGAAACGTCTCCCTCGAGGCGACAGAT
>NC_061839.1:6784902-6789902 GCF_019202785.1 Penaeus chinensis
TAGGAACTCCCCCTTTATCCCAAGACAGAGATCGAACCCAAGAAAAGAAAGGAGAAGAGGCAAAGAAGAAGAGGGGAAACACTCGAATAACGAAGAGGGAAGAGAGATTCGGCGCCGCTTTTCGCCAGCGTCCCACTGTCCAGAAATACTACGAGACTATAGCGACTAGGGGAAAGTGGGAGAGTTGTTGCCGGAGAGTTGGTGACTTTGGTGATAGCCGGCGAGTAATGTAATAGTGGGGGGCGTGTTAGTTCTGTGCTAGGTAGGCGAGTTCCGTGTTAGTATTGTAGTCGGTAGGCAAGTTCTGTGTTAGTTTTCTGCTTGTTGGGCAAGTTGTGTTAGTGTCACAGGGAAGTGATCACTGGATGTAAGATCGTCTGTGGTTATGTAGTAATACGATATATATGTGTGTGTGTAGCTGTGTGTGTGTGTGTGTGTGTGTGTGTGTGTGTGTGTGTGTGTGTGTGTGTATTTTTTCAGTTGTAGGATTTTGTATTAATAGATGATGATGATTGTGTTAGGTAGATTTTAGTTTGTTTGGTTTGAAGCGTTCGTTTGATGTTAGATGTGATCATTTCATATTTTTTAACATGTTTATTTAATATTGCATGGTGTGTTCCTTTTGTTTTGATAGATGTATTCCTCCTGTATTGTTAGAAGTGACTTTTTTGTGTTTTACTAATGATCATGTTTTGTTGCTAGATATATTAATTTTATTAGATGTTAGATGTGATGTGTAACTTAGATGTGCAATTAAGACAAAATACTGATGCTAGCAAAGATAATGATAATGAAAATAACGATAGCAATAAACCTGATTGCAATATCATTCTGCTAGTCAATAGTAAAAAATAACTATTAGCAGTGCTTCTACCGCTGTTATTATACTTATAATAATCTTCATCAAAACTATCCTCTCAGTTTTACTAATTAGTATCAAATTAATGTTACTATCTTTGTAATTGTTATCAACATGAATATTTTCTATGAGAAGAATAAAGTAAAAATAATAAATGGCATATAAACGTAAAGAATCAAAATAAACGATAAAAATAATAGTGATACTAATGATAACACCAGATGATAACACCTTAATTTATACTTTCCTTGTCTTAGTGTATCAACCTTAAGAGCAATTCAGATACAAAACAGTTATTTTGTTATTTTCCAATATTTTCCCCCCCAGATATCGAGATCAGCGGTTGCCATAGTAACAAGGATCAGCAAACTCTTATGTTTCTTATCCTTAGCGAACTGTTTTTGTTTATATAGATTGTCAGCATTTTATTTGTTCTTTTATTATCACTGCCATTGTATTTTCATCTAATGTATTTTTTTGTGCATGCTGTATTTGTATCTATATTGAATAATATTATGTAATATATATATAAGAACAATATGATTATCTTGTTATTGCGGTTATTACTGATTTGATATGAATGTTATCATTATCAATAATTCTTCTCATTATTATAATCATTATCATTAATATCATCATTGTTCTATTGTTGTTTTCTTTCTTCTTCTTTCCTTGTTATTATTATTATCATTATTATTAATATCATCATTATTACTGTTATTATTTTTTTCGATGTTGTTATTATTATTATTATTATTATTTTTATTATTATTATCATTATTATCATTATCTTTATCATTATCAATATCATTATTATTATTATTATCATTATCATTATCATTATCATTATTGTTATTATCATTATCATTTTCATTATTATTATTATCATCATTATAATTATTTTATTTTATTATTACCATCATTATTATTAGTATTAGTGATACTATTAACATTACTGCTATTAGTAAGAGTATACTATTAATACTATTATTACTATCATTGTTATCACCATCACCATCTCCTTATTTCTTCGTAGTTCCTTATAAATCGCTGCAAATATATCTCACATGTGTTTCTGATTGATCTACCTTAACTGTGAATATTATTAACGTATATTCATTCTGTATCTCTTTTACGTATTTGATTCTGTATCTTATCACGTATCTTATTTATGTATCTTGCCTTACTCGAGTACTTTATTTTATGTGTATTTTATGTATTTTTGCTTCATATTTCTTTCTGTAATATTTGGAGTATATCAGTTATCTAAGGGATTACTGAAGATAATATAGTTATTGTTATTAATGGTAATTATGTAATTATGGCATTGATGGTTGAAGGAGTAATTAAGGAAAATTGTATTGCATATATATATATATATATATATATATATATATATATATATATATATATATATATATATATATATGGTGATAATGATGATGATGGTAGTGTTTGTAAATATGATAGAAATGATTATGGTGAAAATTATGGTATTGATAATGATGATAATATGATATGATATTACTAATAATAGTAATATTAATAACAATAACGATGATAATAATAACAATAAAAACGACAAAAACAACAACAACGAAACAACAACAACAATAATAATAATGATAATAATAATAATAATAATAACAACAATAATAATAATGCTAATAATAATAATGATAATAATGATAATAATAATAATAATAATAATAATAATAATAATAATAATAATAACGATAATAACAAAACCAAAGATAATGATAATGATGATGATGATACTAATAAGTAACATCAACAACCCCAGTGATGATGATAACACAACAGCAACAACAAGATAATAATTATGATGATGATAATAATAATGATAGTAATGTTAATAACAACAGTAACAACAACAGCAATAATAATGATAATAATAATAATAATAATAATAATAATAATAATAATAATAATAGTAATAATAATAATAATGATAATGATAATGGTAATGAAATGATAATGATAATGATAATGATAATGATAATGATAATTAAAATAATAATAATAATAATAATAATAATAATTGTAATGATAATAATAATAATAATTATAATAATAATAATAATGATAATAATTGTAGTAGTTATAACAATAATGATAATGATAATGGTAATGATAGTGATAATAATGATAACAATTAAGATAATAATTACAATAACAATAATGATAATAACAATAAGTAATAATGATAATGAAAAGTGTAATAACAACAACAACAATACTAATAATACTAAAAATTATAATGATAATAATAATAATAATAGTAATAACAATAAAATAATTATAGTAATAATAATAATAATAATAATAAAATTATAGTAATAATGATAATGATAATAGGAAACAATGATAATGATGTCAATAATAACTATGAAAATGATAATTGTAATGATAATAATGATAATAACGATAACCATCACAATAATACTATTGATAGTGATGATTTTAGTGGAAATTGCAGTGGTAGTGTAATGATATAAGTAATAACGATAATGATGATGATGATAGTGATAATAACAATAATAATGTTAGCAATAATAATGATAATAATTATGGTAATGATAATAATGATGATGACAATGATGATGATGATGATGATGATGATGATAATAATGATAATAATAATAGCAATAATGATGATGAGGATGATGATGAAGATTATGATGATGATAATGATAATAATAATGATAATAAAGATGATAATTAAAAAAATGATAATGATGATAATGATAATAGTAGTAGTAGTAGTAGTAATAAAAAAAAAAAAATAATGATAATAATAATAATAATGATAATGATAATAATAATAATAATAATAATGATAATGATGATAATAATAATATTAATAATACATATAATGATGATAATGATGATGATAACAATAATGATAAGGATAATGGTAATAATAATAATAATATTAATAATAATATTATCATTACAAGAGCCATTAAGGATAATGATAACCGTAATAATAATAATAATAATAATGAGAGTAACAGTAATACGGATAATAACGATGATAATGATAATGATAAGTATTATGTGATATCAACAATATTGGTATTAATAGTACTAATACTGATACTACTGCTAGTAATAATAACAATAGTAATGCAGTAATTATGATGATAGTAATGATAAGCAGAATAACTATAATAACAATGATAGTAATGGTAATCATAATGATAATAATTATAAGAATGATAAGAGTAATATATAATAATGATAATGGTAATAACGATTATAAAATAATAATGATGATAAGGATGATGATAATAATAATATCGATAATGATAGTGATAACGAATATCAATGTAACTGTACTGATAGCAATAGTCGTAGTAATAGTACAAGCAATAATAGCTTTAATAGTAATATAAGTAACAGTGATTGTAACATGAATAAAATGGAGACGTGTTTTGGGTTATAAAGGAAATATTAGAGTGATTTGAAAAGTAGTAATAGTGGCAGTGTTGTAATTTATAATAGTTGTAGTAGGAATAGTGTAATAGTAGTAACAACAACAAAAGTAGCAGCAGTAGTAATAGTAGTAGTAGTAGTAATGATAGTTTAAGTAGTTGTAGCAATAATATGATTACTGGTGATAGTAATATTAAAAGTAGTTGCATCAGTGATTGTACAAGTGGTATTAGTAGTAAAAGTAAAATAAGTAATAGCAGTATTAGTAGTAATAGTATGAGTAGTAGTTGTAGCAATAATAGTGTAAGTATTAGAAGAAGTAATGACATAAGTAGCAGTTATAGTAGGTATACTATAATTAGCAGCAGTAGTAGTAGTAGAAGTAGAGTAGTAGTAGTAGTCGTAGAAGTAGTAGTAGTAGAGTAGTAGTAGTAGAAGAGTAGTAGTAGTAGTAGTAGTAGTAGTAGCAGTAATAGTAGTAGTGTAAATAGTCAGTAGTAGCAATTGTAACATATATGTGAATGTGTTTCAGTCTCAGCGGAATGGCCTCCTACCCGAGTGTGGCAGCAGTTAACTGTTCTCTCACTGAAGACATCTGCTTCTTTCAACCGTGATTACTTTCCTTCATCTTATGATAATATTTAAGAAAAATGTGATGCATTGATCTTTACTTATCGTCAAC
>NC_061839.1:6814902-6817402 GCF_019202785.1 Penaeus chinensis
CTCTCTCTCTCTCTCTCTCTCTCTCTCTCTCTCTCTCTCTCACCTTTAAAGTTCACTCTCATACCCTCAATTTCACCCTTAAACACCCGAGCCTTGAAAACACTCACCCTAACACCGTTCCATCTCACACTTCACTCTGCTTTCACCCTTGAAAGCTCACGCGTCACTCTTAATATTACTCTCGTCGTCAGGCCCTCACTCTAGCGCCACTCTCACCCTAAACACTCACCCTTAATGTCACCTACACCCTTATAAGAGCAGCGGGAACTCTGCCTTACCCCCTCTCCCTCTCTCTAATGGCTGAGCGAAGGGGCGGTCGGGCTATTTAATGACACGTGACTAAAGTGACGTCATTCGACCCTCAAATCCCCGCGAGACTTTAAAATGTTTAATGGCTGAGGGGGTATATATATATATATATATATATATATATATATATATATATAGAGAGAGAGAGAGAGAGAGAGAGAGCGAGAGAGAGAGAGAGAGAGAGAGAGAGAGAGAGAGAGAGAGAGAGAGAGAGAGAGAGAGAGGAGAGAGAGAGAGAGAGAGAGAGGGAGAGAGAAAGAGATAGAGAGAGAGAGAGAGAGAGAGAGAGAGAGAGAGAGAGAGAGAGAGAGAGAGAGAGAGAGAGAGAGAGAGATGCAAATATGGATATTGATGCATAGATAGACAGATATATATATATAGATAGATAGATAGATAGATAGACACACACACATATATGTGCATACATATATATGTATATGTATATGTATATATATATATATATATATATATGTCGACCTTTACATCAGTATCCATATCTGCCTATCTATCTATATTAATATATATCTAATTATCTATCTATATTCATAGATACCTATCTCTTTCTCCATATCTATCAATATAAATTTCCGTCAATGTCTTGGTGAATCTGGAAACGATTTAAGCCTTGATGAATGACGATGTTCGCGGAGTAATATAATTTATGTTATAAATGTTCTAAATCGGCATGGCTAACAGGATAAGCTTCCCGTTTTCTTCTCAGATGAGGAAATATGAGGGGCGGTTTAAGAGGGGAGACTCAGCCAAAAATCCACCGCAGCTAATCCCAATGTCACGTGCTTAATTCGTTCGGAGACAGCTGGAGGCTTTACATAGAAACGTATATATATATGTATATAAATAATACATGGGATTTGTATATTTCTCAATTATCTAATAGGTAGATTATATTGTCATTATCATTTTTCGTATAGCTAATGAGGATTTACATTTTTTTTCCATATTTTTATTTTCCTTTTTTTTTTTTGTACTCTGGTGCCGACTTGTGTTGATATTTGAGATTAATGATGATTTTAATCAAATCAATCGGAGGGGAAAGTGGCCGCGGCGGAAGCTTTCAATGTGATTATTTTTCGAATCAAATGACTTGTTTGTGGTTTGGCGATCGCGGGCGGCGCCTTTTCGAAGCCTCTGTCGCTCGCGGCCTGGCTCGTGTCTTTCTATGACTTTCTCTCTCTCTGTCTTCTTTTCTCTCTCTTTCTGTCTCGTTTTTTCCCTTTCTGTTTCTGTTTTTGTTTCTCTTTCTCTCTCTCTATATATATATATGTATATATATATATATATATATATATATATATATATATAACTCTTTCTCTCTCTCTCTCTCTATATATATATATAACTCTTTCTCTCTCTCCCCCCCTCTCCCTCTCCCTCCCCCCCCCCTCTCTCTCCCTCTCTCTCTCTCTCTCTCTCTCTCTGTGTGTGTGCGTGCGTGCGTGTGTGTGCGTGCGTTTGTGTGTGTGTGTGTGTGTGTGTGTTTGTTTGTTTGTTTGTTTGTTTGTTTGTTTGTTTGCTTGTTTGTTTGTGTGTGTGTTTGTTTGTTTGTTTGTTTGTTTGCTTGTGTGTGTATGTTTGTGTGTGTGTGTGTGTATGTGTATGTGTATGTGTATGTGTGTGTGTGGGCGTGCGTGCGTGCGTACGTGCGTGCGTGCGTGCGTGTGTGCGTGTGTGTGTGTGTGTGCGTGTGTGTGTGCGTGCGTGCGTGTCCATCTACCCCCCCCTCCCTCCCTCCCTCCCCCCCTCTCTCTCTCTCTCTCTCTCTCTCTTTCTCTCGTTCTCTCGCTTTCTCTTCCTTTTTCTCTCTCTATCTAGCTATCTGCTTGTTTATCTATCAGCTTATCAATATTTCAATGTGAGTGAGTGAGTGAGTGAGTGAGTGAGTGAGTGAGTGAGTGAGTGAGTGAGTGAGTGAGTGAGTGAGTGAGTGAGTGAGAGATTGAGAGAGTGAGAGAGTGAGTGAGTGAGTGAGTGAGTGAGTGAGTGAGTGAGTGAGTGAGTGAGTGAGTGAGTGAGTGAGTGAGTGAGTGAGTGAGTGAGTGGAGTGAGTGAGTGGAATGAGTGAGTGTGTGTGTGTTTGTGTGTGTATGTGTGTGTGTGTGTACATACACAGTTCTTCATTAATAGCACTTGTTAATTATAAAAAAAAAGTATCATCGACATTCATCTTGTA
>NC_061839.1:6822402-6827402 GCF_019202785.1 Penaeus chinensis
CTCGATGATCTGATACGAGGCAGCTGTTACTCCCTAATCCTTTTTCCCTCGTATCTCCCCTCTTTCTCTCTTTCGTTTCTCGTCTTCTCTCCCTCGTATCTCCCCTCTTTCTCTCTTTCGTGTCTCGTCTTCTCTCCCTCTCTCTCCCCTCCTTCCCTCTTTCGTTTCTCTCCCTCTCTCTCCCCTCCTTCCCTCTTTCGTTTCTCGTCTTCTCTCCCTCTCTCTCCCCTCCTTCCCTCTTTCGTTTCTCTCCCTCTCTCTCCCCTCCTTCCCTCTTTCGTTTCTCGTCTTCTCTCCCTCTCTCTCCCCTCCTTCTCTCTTTAGTTTCTCTTCTTCTCTCCCTCTCTCTCCCCTCCTTCCCTCTTTGGTTTCTCTTCTTCTCTCCCTCTCTCTCCCCTCCTTCCCTCTTTGGTTTCTCTTCTTCTATCCCTCTCTCTCCCCTCCTTCCCTCTTTCGTTTCTCTCCCTCTCTCTCCCCTCCTTCCCTCTTTCGTTTCTCGTCTTCTCTCCCTCTCTCTCCCCTCCTTCTCTCTTTAGTTTCTCTTCTTCTCTCCCTCTCTCTCCCCTCCTTCCCTCTTTGGTTTCTCTTCTTCTATCCCTCTCTCTCCCCTCCTTCCCTCTTTCGTTTCTCTCCCTCTCTCTCCCCTCCTTCCCTCTTTCGTTTCTCGTCTTCTCTCCCTCTCTCTCCCCTCCTTCCCTCTTTCGTTTCTCGTCTTCTCTCCCTCTCTCTCCCCTCCTTCCCTCTTTCGTTTCTCGTCTTCTCTCCCTCTCTCTCCCCTCCTTCCCTCTTTCGTTTCTCGTCTTCTCTCCCTCTCTCTCCCCTCCTTCTCTCTTTAGTTTCTCTTCTTCTCTCCCTCTCTCTCCCCTCCTTCCCTCTTTGGTTTCTCTTCTTCTCTCCCTCTCTCTCCCCTCCTTCCCTCTTTGGTTTCTCTTCTTCTATCCCTCTCTCTCCCCTCCTTCCCTCTTTCGTTTCTCTCCCTCTCTCTCCCCTCCTTCCCTCTTTCGTTTCTCGTCTTCTCTCCCTCTCTCTCCCCTCCTTCCCTCTTTCGTTTCTCGTCTTCTCTCCCTCTCTCTCCCCTCCTTCCCTCTTTCGTTTCTCGTCTTCTCTCCCTCTCTCTCCTCTCCTTCTCTCTTTAGTTTCTCTTCTTCTCTCCCTCTCTCTCCCCTCCTTCCCTCTTTGGTTTCTCTTCTTCTATCCCTCTCTCTCCCCTCCTTCCCTCTTTCGTTTCTCTCCCTCTCTCTCCCCTCCTTCCCTCTTTCGTTTCTCGTCTTCTCTCCCTCTCTCTCCCCTCCTTCCCTCTTTCGTTTCTCGTCTTCTCTCCCTCTCTCTCCCCTCCTTCCCTCTTTCGTTTCTCGTCTTCTCTCCCTCTCTCTCCCCTCCTTCCCTCTTTCGTTTCTCGTCTTCTCTCCCTCTCTCTCCCCTCCTTCCCTCTTTCGTTTCTCGTCTTCTATCCCTCTCTCTCCCCTCCTTCCCTCTTTCGTTTCTCTTCTTCTCTTCCTCTCTCTCCCCTCCTTCCCTCTTTCGTTTCTCGTCTTCTCTCCCTCTCTCTCCCCTCCTTCCCTCTTTCGTTTCTCTTCTTCTCTCCCTCTCTCTCCCCTCCTTCCCTCTTTGGTTTCTCTTCTTCTATCCCTCTCTCTCCCCTCCTTCCCTCTTTCGTTTCTCTTCTTCTCTTCCTCTCTCTCCCCTCCTTCCCTCTTTCGTTTCTCTTCTTCTCTCCCTCTCTCTCCCCTCCTTCCCTCTTTGGTTTCTCTTCTTCTCTCCCTCTCTCCCCCCTCCTTCCCTCTTTGGTTTCTCTTCTTCTCTCCCTCTCTCTCCCCTCCTTCCCTCTTTGGTTTCTCTTCTTCTCTCCCTCTCTCTCCCCTCCTTCCCTCTTTCGTTTCTCTTCTTCTCTCCCTCTCTCTCCCCTCCTTTTCTCTTTCTTTCCTCTTCTTCTCTCCCTCTCTCGTCCTTCCCACTCTCTTTCGTTCCTCTTCTCTCCCTCTCTCCCCGCCTTCTCTCTGTCTTTCCTCCTCTTCTCTCCTCTACTTCTCTCTTTCGTTCCTCTTCTTCTCTCCTTCTCTCTACCCTCCTCTCTTTCGTTCCTCCTCTTCTCACCCCTCCCTCTATCTTTCGTTCCTCTTCTTCTCTCCTTCTCTCTATCTTTCCTCCTCTTCTCTCCCCTCCCTCTATCTTTCGTTTCTCTTCTTCTCTCCTTCTCTCTCCCCTCCTTCGCTCTATCTTTCCTCCTCTTCTCTCCCCTCCCTCTATCTTTCGTTCCTCTTCTTCTCTCCTTCTCCCTCCCTTCCTTCTCTCTTTCGTTCCTCCTCTTCTCTCCCATTCTCTATCTTTCGTTCCTCTTCTTATCTCCTTCTCTCTCCCCTCCTTCTCTCTTCCGTTCCTCCTCTTCTCTCCCTTTCTCTCCCCTCCCTCTTTCGTTTCTCGTCTTCTCTCCCTCTCTTTCCCCTCTCTGTCGTTCTTTCTCTTACTATCTCACCACCTTTTAATATCTCTTTCTTTTTCTTCTTTATTTCCTTTCGTTCTCTCTTTATCTCCCCCTTTCATCTTTATTTTCTCTCCCTCTCTCCTGTTTTCTTTTTTACTTATCTCTCTCTCCCTTCTCCATCCACCCCCCCTTTTTCTCTTTTTTCCTTCCTTTCTCTTCTATTTTTTTGGCTTCCACTTCCTCCACTTCTCTGACTTTTGTGTCTCTCTTTCACACCTTCTTTTCAGCTCTAATACTAATAATGATAATAATTGTGATATCTATAAAGCATTGGTGTTTATGAGGATTGTAACTGTAATAATAACAGTAACAGCAAGGAAGAGCAACAAAGGAATAGAAAATGACTATAAGAACAAATATGATGATGATGATGATAAAACAACAATAATAACAACAACAATAATAGTAATTGCAACAGCAAGAAAACAATAATGATAATGATGATGATGATGATGATAATGGTAATATTAGTAATCATGATAATAATAATGATTATAATAATAATAATAATAATGATAAAAAACATCAATAATAACAATGATCACAATAGTAAAAATGATGATGATGATGATAGTGAAAACAGTAACAATAACAACATCAACAATGATAATGAATATAATAATATTAAAATGATAATAATAATGATGATAATGATGAGAATAACATAAAAATGGTAATAAAGAGGAGGAAGAAGGGAGGAGAAGGAAAGAGATAAGAGGAACATAGAGGAGTAGAGAGAGAACTAGAAGAAGAAAAAGTAGAAGAAAGAAAAAAGGAAAAAAAAGGAAGACAGAGAAGAAGAAAAAATAAAGGAGGAAGAAGAAGAAGATAAAAAAGAAGATGAAGAAGAAGATAAAAAAGAGGAGGAAGAATAAAATGATGATAATAAAGCAGTAGGAAAAGAAGAAGGAGACGAAGAACAGGAAGAAGAGGAAGAAGAACAAAAAGAAAAAAGAAAATGACCACGTTCACCAAACTTGCCTAAGGACGCTACTACCCCCCCCCCCCCCCCTTCTATCATCTGATCTAAGCCATGAGAACCGATGCGGGTTCTTGCTTATCCTCATTCCCTTTCTTCTTCTCTTTCTCTTCGTACTTTATTCCTCCTCCTTTTATATAATTTTTTTTCCCATTCCTTGTTCTTCCTTTTTTTCTGCTAATTTATCCATTCTCTTTATCTTTGTCTCTTTTAACTCTTCTTCATCCTTCCCTGTTCCTCTATTTTGCCTTTTCGTGCACTATCTCTTTATTCATTCTTTTCCTTCGTATTCTGTCTTCCCCTTCTTTATCTCCTCTTTCTCCTTCTTCCTTCTTCTTTTTTTTTTTCTCCTTCCCGATTCCAAGCTTTTCCTCAGCTAATCTCTTTTTTCCTCTTCTCGACTCCCTTCAGTTCTCTTCATATCCACTTCTTCTCTTTCTCCTCTTTCTCCTCTTTTATCATTCCTTCCACCTCCCCATCGGTAAACGGACGTGGGGAAAATTATCACATTTTCTTTCTCCTCCTCCTCGCCGTTTCTCTTCCTATGCTTTCCCATTCCCTCTCTTCCTTCACCACGTCTTCGCCCTATTCCCCTTTCCTTCTCCTCTTCCATCTGCCTCTTTTATACCATCTCTCTCTCCTCTCCTCTTCTCCACATCCTCTCCCTCTCTTTCTATATATTTCCACCTGCTTTTTCCACACCCAGTCTCCTCTTCCTTTACTTCTTTTACACTACACATCATCCACTTCACAGGGAGAGAGAATTTTGCCTCTTTTCTTGCACTGTCTCCATTTCATCTCTTCCTGCATTATCTCTCCATTATCATTTCCTTCATCGTCTCCCCATCATCTCTTCCTGCATCATCTCTCCATTATCATTTCCTTCATCATCTCCCCATTATCACTTCCTTCATCAGCTCCCCATCATCTCTTCCTGCATTATCTCCCCATCATCTCTTCCTGCATCATCTCTCCATTATCATTTCCTTCATCATGTCCCCATTATCTTTTCCTGCACCATCTCTCTATCTCTTGATTCTCCACCACCCACTCTCGTCTTACTTTTTCATTCTCCGCTACAATTCGGACATTTTTTTTTCTCGGCATTGCCCTCCTCCTTCTTCGTTCTCCTCCTCCTCCTCCATCTCTTCTTCGTCATCCCGCCCTTTCATCTCGTATCCTCGTATCCCTTCCCTTATTCTTCCTCCACTTCTTCTTCCTCCTCGTCCTCCTCATTCTCCCCCCCCCCCTTCCTCCGCGTCGCCCTCCTCCTCCTCAACTACCTCCTCAGCCTCCTCCTTCACTCTCCTTCCCCTTCCTCTTCATTCTTTCCAACCTCCTCCTCCTCCTCATCTCCAGCTTCTTCCTCCTCCTCCTCTCCCTTCTCCTTCCCCTCTCCCTCCTCCTCTCCAATCTTTCCAACCTCCTCCTCCTCCTTTCCCTTCTCCTTCCCCTCTCCCTCTTCCTCCTCCTCTCCAACCTCCTCCGCCTCATCCCCAGCCTCTCCCTCCTCCTCCTCCTCCTCCACCTCCTTCCCCT
>NC_061839.1:6831879-6834379 GCF_019202785.1 Penaeus chinensis
ACGTCTGTTCTCCTTTGTTCTTTTCGTGTTCCCTTATTCCTGTGAGTAGCGACCTTTTACTTGTTCTCTGTGCATTTTATTTACGTTGTAAGTGTTCTCTCTTTGTGTTAAATCATTTTTTTAAATCTATATCTATTGCTTTCTGTCGGTTTATTTTATCCGTTTTTTTTTCCTGATTGTATTTGTATCTGAATGTCTATCAGTTTGTTTTTTTGAATGATGCATATAAGTTATTTACATATTCAAAATAGGTGTTGATTGTGGCGATGATAGTGAAGCTGATGGTGTGAGGAGATATATTGTAATAGTAAATAGTAGAAGAGATTATGATGGTAGTAATAATAATAGTAAGAGAAGCAACATGAGAATAATAACATGAGAAGTAATAATAATAATGATAACATGAATTATGGTAATGACATTAATGATAATGATAACATCAATGATAATAATGATAAAGATAATAATGGTAATCATAATGATTAACAATAATGATGATAATGACGATAATAATAAAAATGATTGCAATAATGTTGATAAAGATAATAACAATAGTATTAATAATGATTACAAGAACAATAACAACAATAATAACATCGATAATAATAGT
Source organism: Penaeus chinensis (assembly GCF_019202785.1). NCBI lineage: Eukaryota > Metazoa > Arthropoda > Malacostraca > Decapoda > Penaeidae > Penaeus > Penaeus chinensis. The sequence goes on from NC_061839.1 coordinate 6,832,490, forward strand.
AACAATAATAACAATAACGGTAATAACAAATATAAAAACAATAACAATAATAATGACAATATGGCTCTATGTAATTTCGTATATTGTGATAATCTTTTCCAACACTGCCATTACTTTCACCGCTTTTAACCACCATTTTCTTATAACTTTAAGAAAATCCAAAGGACTGGATCCTAACTGGTGAAAACCTTCGATTTCCGGACTCTCCTCTTTAAGATCTCAGTCGCCAGCTTCCCTTCTGAGATAACTTTAAGGTTGCTTTCAAGACAATGCTATGCTCTTATCCCTCCGGTGTTATTGTGATCGGTTATAGGACGAGGAGGGATCGTGTGTGTGTGTGTGTGTGTGTGTGTGTGTGTGTGTGTGTATGTGTGTGTGTGTGTGTGTGTGTGTGTGTGTGTGTGTGTGTGTGTGTGTGTATGTGTGTATGTGTGTGTGTGTGTGTGTGTGTGTGTGTGTGTGTGTGTGTGTGTGTGTGTGTGTGTGTGTGTGTGTGTGTGTGTGTGTGTGTGTGTGTGTGTGTGTGTGTGTGTGTGTGTGTGTGTGTGTGTGTAGGTGTGTTTACAGGAAAATATAGTGAAACCAAAATTCTATAGTAATACTAATGCTACTAACTAATGACGGTTATACTAAAAGTGATAATGATGATAATAATCATGATGATAGAGGCGATAATAATGATAATGATAGAAGCGATAATAATAGCAATACTGATAATAAAATGATAATAAGAATGGTAATCATGATAAAAAAGTAATAATAATAATCACGATGATACCAATGATCATAACATTCATAATCACCACAGCAATAACCACACCACCAGCAATACCAACAACATAATACCCAACAAGCATAATACCTAAAAGTACCATCTCGCTTTCCTCAGGCCAAGGCACTGTGCCTATTCCCCCTTTTGGCCCCATCCATCAAGAGAGCCAACGAGGCGCGTGGCCGGCGAAGTAGACCCGCCGCCTTGAGATACTGTGACCGTAAATATTTGGTCTCTTGCGGTCCCTGACGCCTGCTGAGTGCGGTCAGCGCGGAAGAGGGAGGGAAATCTGGACTTTGGCGAGCGCCGGCGTAAGTCAGGGAGCTGGGGTAAACTTTTTTTTTTTTTTTTTTTTTTTTTTTTGAGACAGATAGAGGGGGAGGGAGAGGGAGAGGGAGGGAGGGGGAGAGGGAGAGGGAGAGGGAGAGGGAGGGAAGGAGGGAGGGGGAAAGGAGGGAGGGAGGGAGGGGAGGAAGAAAAGAGGGAGGGAGGGAGGGAGAGAGAGAGAGAAAAGGAAGAAGGAAAGAAAGAAAGAGAGAGAGAGAGAGAGAGAGAGAGAGAGAGAGAGAGAGAGAGAGAGAGAGAGAGAGAGAGAGAGAGAGAGAGAGAGAGAGAGAGAGAGAGAGAGAGAGAGAGAGAGACAGAGAGAGAGAGAGAGAGAGAGGTTTCATCAAAATTACTGACTGGCTCTTATAACACTTTTTCTTCTTCGTGATCATCATCATTGCAATCGTGTTCACCTTTTTCTTCATTGTTCTTTCTGGGTGATTATGCACAACAATGTACAAGAAAGAAACGAACAAAGAAAAAAAGGAAGGAAAGAAAGGAATCTGGAAAAGAAGAAGAAGAAGAAGAGCAAGAAGAAGAAGAAGAAGAAGAAGAAGAAGAAGAAGAAGAAGAAGAAGGAGAAGAGCCAGAAGAAGAAGAAGAAGAAGAAGAAGAAGAAGAAGAAGAAGAAGAAGAAGAAGAAGAAGAAGAAGAAGAAGAAGGAGAAGAGCAAGAAGAAGAAGAAGGGGGAAAAGAAGAAGAGGAAGAAGAAGAAGATAAAGAAGAAAATGGGGAAGGGGAAAAGGAGAAGGATATGAACCTCTCTTATTTCTGACATCCTGAGAGAATCT
>NC_061839.1:6836879-6841879 GCF_019202785.1 Penaeus chinensis
AGGAGAGAGAGAGGGGAGGGTTAAATTTACCATTGTCATGACCCCCTGGACCCGGGCAGACGAGAGAGTTGGGTTGAGGGGTATGCAAGGGAAAAGGGGGTTTTAGGGGTATGGTATATTTGGGGAAAAGGGGAGGGGGAGGGGTACAGTGCCTCGACGTCTGGGATGACCACAAGCACCACATCCGCTGTGGTTGGAAGGTTTTTTTTTTTTTGTTTTATTGTATTTCTTGTTTCTCCGAGTTTTTTTTTTTTCCCCCCCTCAAGAATCTTTCATATTTGCTTTTGGACTTCGGTTAGTATATTTCCACTTAGAATGGAACGAAATATGTTATAGAAATCCATGTAATATGTGGACATTCATTTAACATTTGCAGACATAAAGACTTGTATACATAAAGAAAAACAGACCCCATACACAAAATCACAGATTTAACGACAGAGAGAGAGAAGAGAGAGAAGAGAAGAGAGAGAGAGGAGAGGGAGAGGGGAGAGAGAGAAAGAGAAAAGAGGGAGGATGAGAGGGGGGAGAGGAGAGGAAGGAGAGGGAGAGAGGGGTGACAAAAAGGGAAAAAGGGGAGAGAGAGAGAGAGAGAGAGAGGGAGAGAGGAGGAAGGGGGAGGGGAGGGTGAGGAAGAGAGAAAAGAGAAGGATTTACATTAGAGAATAATATCCTGGATTTAAAGTTGTATTGCTAAAAGAAAGTCTTTATAATAAGATATAAATAATGTTAATAATGATAATGTATTAGAAATACCATTTATTTTTTTTAATCATTATTTTATTTTTCATTGTAATGAAACGTTGCAATAGATATCACCACCATTATCATAAATAAATAAATGAATAAATCAACGATAAAATAAGATAAAACAGAAACAGCAAAACGAAACAGAGAGAAAACTGGTCAATAGCTGATCACGATTTACCTCTGACACTCCAAAATCATTGTTATTACTGGCCTCTCTACCTCTTCCCCCATTCTCTCGATTCTCGCCTCCCACTCGTGTCTATCCCTCCCTCGCCCCTTCTCCCTCCCCTTCTCTTTATACCTTCTCTTCCCTCCCCTCGTCCTCCCTTCTCTTTCTCCCTCCTTTTACCCTATTTTCTCTTCTCCTCCTTCCGCACATCCCCCACTCAAAAAGAAAAGAAAGAAAAAGAAAGAAAGAAAGAAAGAAAAAAAAAAAAAAAAAAGAGGCAGCAATTGACGGCCAAACCAATATAAGAAAAACAATTAATTTACCCACCATTGACTTTGTGGATTAACGAACTGATTAGTGATTCAGTACACAATTCCTGCGCTCTACTGAGATTGAATCTGTTATCTCGACTGGCATGTTTATTACCGAAATATTTTCCGTGTTGTATTTATTTCTGCAGTGCGCAATACCTATTTATTTATATCTGTTTCGTGTATGTATTTATGCAGAAAAAAAATAAAATCAGGTATTTATCCTTAAATTCATGGTTAGTGCTGTTATTTTTATCATGTCTATTTCTTTAATATCTTCGTTATCACTACGATCCCTTTTTTTTTGAAAGTTTGTTTTCCCTCTCATCAACCCGTCTTCCCCCCCTCCCCCCCTCCCCTCCCCTCTCCCGTTCTGTTCACCTTCCTTCAAATATTCTCAATAAATCAAATTTTGTTCGATAAATCTAGGGAGCGGGGGAGGAATCGCACTAGGGGAAAAATAATAGGAAGTCAGGGATGAAACAATAGAGCGAAAGGTGGGGTGGGGGGGGGGGGGATAACGAGGGAAACGATCGAAAGTGCGGCGGGTTGTGTAGGGGAAATTTCTGGCCGCGGAGGGGATGGTTTAGGGGGGGAATAAAAGACGACGCGATGACTGGGGGGAGGGGGGGGGGGAGGAAAAGGGGGGTGGGGGGAATCTATTCATTAATCATGTCACTATCATGTTTTTTGTTTTTGTTTTTGTTTTTCATCTGTTTATTTTAAGGGATACCTTCTGGTGTGTGTTCAGTTACAGATGTTTATATAAGGAGGTAATTCAGTAGATAGATAAATAGATAGATAGATAGATAGATAGGTAGATAGATGGACAGACAGATGACTAGATAGATAGATAGCTAGATAAACAGAGAAGGCAGAGGTAGATAGATAAATAAAGAGAAAGATAGGTAAATAAATAGGTAGATGGAATATAGACAGGATAGATAGATAGATAGTAGACAGAGAGAGAGTGAGGAGAGACGAAGAGAGAGAGGAGGATGAGAGACGGAGAGAGATGATGAGAGAGGAGAACGGGAGGAGAGAGAGAGAGAGAGAGAGAAAGAGCATGTGAAAGATTGAGAGGGCAAATGAGATAGAAATGCGCGCGGAGGGGGGGGGGGTGGAGGGGTTTCAAAGTCAACGAAAAATTAAAAACCACGAGTCGAAGCCGCCATTGGAAATTATTTTAGAAAGAGGGAAGGCAGACCGAAGAACAAAGGAGAGAGATCAGAGCGAGAGAGAGAGAAAGAGAGAGAGACCGACTGACAGCGAGAGAAAATTAAGGAACAGAGTGGAGGACGAGGGGGGGAGGGGAAGATAGGAGTTGAGATAGAGAGAGTGAGGGAGAGGAAAGAGCGATGAGAGAGAGAGAACGAGAGCAGAGAGAGAGGGAAGCGAGAAGAGAGAAGAGAGTAGAGAGAGAGAGAGGAGAGAGAGGAGAGAGAGAGAGAGAGACCGGGGAAGTGGTGAGAGAGAAAGGGGTGGAGTAAGAGAGTGGAAAGATGGAGTAGGTAATAGGAGTCACGTAGGTTGAGAAGTGTGGAGTGGAAAGAAGAGTGAAAGTTGAGGCAGACCGAAACCAGACCATAGAGATAAACAGACAAACAACGGAAAGGAAAAGACAAAACAAACGAACAGAAAGACGGACAAACAAAAGGAAAGACAGAGAGGTGTGGGGAAGACTAGTAAATGTAAGACTTTTTTTTTGTTTTTGTTTTTCTTTTTCTTTTTTCCTTTTTTTGGTAATGAGCATCCAGTCCATAGGCTTTGAAGTGACCGATACGAACAGAAGGGAGAAGGGGGCACAGGATAATGAAAGACGAGACGCTAATGATTAGTAATAAGAAAAAAAAACAAAAACGAAAAAGCGGTCAGAAAGAACAGAAGTAAGAAAAGATTATTAAAAGATGATTGATTTTTTGGAAAACTGAAAATTGAAAATGAAAGAAAAGATAAAAGTAACTTCATTTCAAAAAAGTATACAATAATGAGAACAAGGAAAAAAGTATAATATAAAAACACAAAAAATGATGAAAGAAAATAAACACAACAATAATAAAACAACAACCAGAACTTTACAACAACAACAACAACATCAACAACTACACAATCATACAACTAATACAACTGTAATCTCGACCTTGCACCAGCGGCGTCCCCAATCCCCGGGCTTTGAAGGGGCCCCCGACGGGCCGTCGCCGACGGGAGTGACACAAGGCGAGATAGGGGGACGTCACGGGAGTGGCGGGAGGGACTGATTGGGAGGGGATTGATTCCGGGGTATGGATGGAATCGGGGGCATATGGATGATGGGGAGTGGGGGGTGGCGTCGGGGGTGGTCGACTAGGGGGCTCGTGGGAGCGTGCGGGCGAGAGATCTCGGATAGGGTGTATGGGAGGGTTGTGTGGCACGGGGCTGTGGCAGTGTGAGGAGTCTTGCGCATTGGGGCGGGTTGCACGGAAGGATCTCCCTTCATCTCTCCGACTTCGGCGAGGGAATAGATTTGTGGGGGGGGGGGGGGGCTGGGGGCTGGGGACGGGTCGCGAAAGGAAAGGTCACGTGTAATTTCCATGGTGGTCTTCTTTGTTGTCGGGTCATCAGGGGGGGCAGGGGGGGGTTCACGGGGATCGCTAAGGTCACGGCAGTTCTCATCACACGGGGGATGAGGTAATACGAGGAAGAACCGACAGCGACAGGGAGGGTCCAGGGCGGGTCACGGGGCCAATAGGACGTTTATATGATCGTGCACGGGGTTTCATTTAACATGTTCACGGGGGATGTTCACAGGGGGGGCTCACGGGGGGGGGGAGAATTCCTTTCACGGTGGTCACCGGGGGTTCACGGGCGAGATGTGATTAGTGTGATTTGGGGTCAGAGGAAGGGGTGAGGGTCATACTTTGGTGTGATAGCGCGACAGGGGGAGAGAGACAGAGAAGGAAAGGACATGGAGAGAGAGAGGAAAGGGGGCAAGGAAGGGGAGAGACGGGTTCACGGGTCACGGGGATTGGATGATGGGGTGGGGCAGCGGAGGATGGGGGGGGTGGGGGTGTTTGGCGGTCCACGGGGAGAAGATAGAGAGGAAGGAGGGGGAGGGAGGGAAAGGGGGGTGGGGGTCAGGGTCACGGGGAGGGATCATAGCAGGGGGGGGCAATTTTTGGAGATGGGTGGGCGGTGGGTTCAGAGGGGAAAAAGGAACCGGGGTCTCCCACGGGGGGTACGGACTCATGGGGTCGGGAGGTCTCATTTGGCGGGCGTCATCGGAACGGGGTGGAGGGAGGGAGGGGGAGGAGAGGGGAAGGGGTCGCCGGGTGGAGGTTAGAGAGAGGGGGAAGGGGTCAGGGGTCTCCAGGTCACGGCGGATGATGTGCCGGATCGACGATGTGAAGGGGGTGGTGGGTTTGCGTGAACGGTCTCATAGGGGTGGGTTTCACGGGGATGGTTTGTGTCGGTCACAGACTCACTGGGGATGATTGGGGTGGTGGGGGGGGTGGTGAGTGTGGGTTCAGGCGCAGGATCCAAGACGCAGAAGGCGAGGGTCATTTTGGGATTATGTCATCGGTGAGACGAAGAGGGGTGAGATGCGAGTAAGAAGGGGGGTGTGCAGCGTTGTACGGAAGGGGGGTGGTGCGGGTAGTCGAGTGGGGTGGGGTCGGGGTGGAGGCGTTTGGTGGGCCAGGAACGGAGGGCGAGGAGGAGTAAGGCGGTGCCTGGGGGGTTCCAATGGGGGGATGATGATGGGTTCCTATCACTCAAGGGGTTTCAGCGGTCAT
>NC_061839.1:6846879-6851879 GCF_019202785.1 Penaeus chinensis
AGAGAGAGAGAGAGAGAGAGGTAGATGAGAGAGAGAGAGAGAGAGAGGGAGGAGAAAAGGGAGAGAGAGAGGAAAAGAAGGTTTTTTTATTATCAAAAAGGAGGGAAAGTTGAGAGGTTTGAAAGGTGGTTTGGGAAATGGGAATGGGGTTGGGCCGGGAGGGAAAGTGAAATGATGAAAGGAGGAATGAGGGAAAAAGATTAAAATTGGATAGACGAGAGAAAAAAGAATTTTTAGGCAGAAAAAAAGTTTTTAATTTTTATTTATTTATAATTTAATGTTTGGATTGTGATTGATTCTCTTTTTAAGGTTAAAAAAAATAAAAAAATTTTTTTAATATATATATTATATATTATATTTATATATGTATGATAGATAATTTGTGTGTGTGTGGTGTGTGTTGTGTGTGTTTGGTGGGGTGTGTGTGTGGTGTTTGTGTGTGTGTGTTGCTGTAGTATGTATGTTGTATGTATGTATGTTTGTTATGTTTGTATGTATGTTTGTATGTATGTAAGATGTAGATGTATGTATGTATGTATGTATGTAGGTAAGTATGTAAATATGTAATATGTAAGTTGTAAGTACGTAAGTATGTTGTATGTATGTATGTTGTATGTATGTATGTATGTAGTTGTTGTGGTATTATTGTTTGTTTTGTATGTATGTTGTATGTATGTTGTATGTATATTGATGTATTTTGATGTATAAGTTGTATGTTATGTTGTTGTATTATGTTATTTATATATAATAATATATATATTTATAATGTTTAATATGTTTTTATTTTATTAGTTTAAATATTATATATAATATATAATTTATTTAAAGGAGGGGAAAAGGGAGAGAGAGGGAGGGAACAAATGCAAAATAGAAAAAAGGAAAAGGGGAAAGGAGGGAAAGAATTTATCTGAGAAATTAATTTTCCCCAAATTTTTATTATTTATTTTTTTGTGATTTCGATATCACAATTTGTCCTTTTATAAAAAGAATAATACGTCCTGAGCAGTCATATCTGTTATGAAAATTATTTCCTAGTGAAAAGGAATATCTCGGTTCGTGTTTTTATTTTGTAAATTAATAGATGGGAATTGTATTGTGGGTACGTTGATAATTAATAGATATGATTTATGAATACTTTGATAAAAAGGCAAATATATATCGGAAGGATGTCACGCGCACACCACAACCCACACCACAACACACACACAACACAACACACATATATATGTAATATATTTATATATACTGTGTATAACTATATATATATTTTATATATATATATAATATTTATATATTATTGTATTTTTATATATATTCCCTTTAAATATTATATATATGAATTATATATGTGAAATTATTATTTATATAAATATATTATATTTTTATATTATATATTATATATTTCTTTTTTGTTAAACAGCCATTCATTTACTGCAGGACCTAGGTCTCTCTCAGTTCAATACTGAGGGGGTTTTATGGAATGCTAACTTTGCCTGTTGGATGCCTTCAAATTTCCACCGCGGTTCGGCGCGCTAACACTTGTGCCACGGCGGTGACTTCCCCTGGACACCGGGCGTTTGACTTTTCAAGGCGTATGTCTTTTTCTGGGGGCTGAGCCAGCAGTCAGAGCGCAGGCTTTTTTTATGACCGCCGCGAGGGGGAATTGAAACTCGGGACCACGAGGGTGGGGTCAGTAGTGCTCTATACCATTGGCTATCGCGGCGTGGGAAAATGGGGTATTTTTTATTTATATAGATTATATTACATATTTTGTGTGATGTGTGTATGTGTATATATTTTTTTTTTTTGTGTGTGTGTGTATGTATATGAATATATGGGAAATATATATGTTATATCATGAATTATATAAATTTTGGGATTATTATGAAAATATATGTATATTTAGGGATGTATAGGTATGAATATTAATATGTTACATATATATATTATAATTTATATTTTTTATTTATATATTTTTGTACACACACACACACAACACACACACACACACACACACTTACACACACACAAATATATTAATTCAAATAACCAAAAAGATCAGATCCAAAATATAAAGAGGATTCTCCATCAGTGCAAATTGTACACAAAATATTGGGTCAATATATAGGGTAAAGAGATGGGCGGTCTGCTGGTGGCACGGCCGGGTAAACAGGTGTGGTTGTCAGTGCCACTGTCTTTGACATCTTAAGAGGGATCTAATATTAGTAGCACGGACGCACGCACGCACGCACGCCACGCACGCACGCACACACACACACTACCCCCACACCAAAACAAAACACCCCACCACACACACAGAAATGCGTGCGTGCGTGCGTATGCCAACGGAGAGCCCTCTGACTTTCATACGATAAAACCCCAATGACAACCGGACAAAAATGAAACCGCAACACAATAACCTCTCTTGTGATTAACAGCCAAGCCACAATTACAATGTCCCCCCCCCCCACCCAACCCCCTCAAATGGTCTTCCAACACCACTAGTTCCTTCCAACACCACTAACCCACTGATACGACCTCCCCCTCCCCCTCCCCGCTCTTCCTCTCTCTCCCTCACCCCCCTTTTCCTCTACCGTTACGACCCCTCGTCGACTACCATTACGATCTTTCCCCTTCCCTCCCCTCTCCTCCCCAAATTCTCCTTCCTTTTCCCCAAACCCCCTTTTCCCTTTCCCCGCCCTTACCTTTTCCCCTCCATTCCTTCCTTCACCCCCTCTTCCCCGTCTTTTAACAACCTCTTCCCTCCCCCCCTCCCCTCTCTCTCCCTCCCTCTCTCCCTCCCTTTTCCCCCCTCTCTCCCTCCCTACCTCCCTCCCTCCCTTCCTCCCTCTCTCTCCCTTCCCCCTTTTCCCCCCCTCCCTCCCTCCCTTTCCCCCTTCCCTCTCCTCTCTACCTCCTCCCTCCCTCCCTTCATCCCCCTACTCCTCCCCTCCTCCCTCCCCCTTCCCCCCCCCCTCCCGGGCCGGCCATTGGGAAACGGAGTTTATCTCAGTAATGCACTGGGATGGCTCCTGTAGGATGTCCGAGGGAGAATTTTATGTCGCGGATACTCGCTGCCTCTCTCTCGCGTGGGGCTCTCTCTCCCTCTCCCTCTCTCTCCCCCCACCTTCTCCTCACCACTCCCTCTCCCTCCATCTATGCCCCTCCTTTCTCCCTTACTCCCACCCCCCCACCTCTCTCTCTCTCTCCCCCTTCGCTTGCTCTCTCTGCCGCTCACTGGCGCTGCCTGTGCCCGCTCATTCATTCCCTTACCTTAGGCTTGTTTATGTGGGTGTGGATATGTGGGGGCAAAGTTGGTGTGCACCTAGCACAACTTTATGTTATGTATAGTGGGTGTGTGTATTTTATGTATGTTTGTATGTATGTATGTAGGGATTGTATGTAGGTAGGGTAGTATGTATGTATGTATGTATGTATGTTGTATGTATGTATGTATGTATGTATGTTTTTTAGGGATGGTTTTGTGTATGTGTTATGTGGTATACATACATATATACATACATATTACATGCACCTCACCACACACACATATATACACACGCATAATATGTATTTTATATGTATATGTTTATGTATATAATATATGTATATGTATATTTTTAGCATGTGTATGTATATGTATGTGTATTCGTGTTTTTTTTGTGGGTGTGCATTTGTGTGTGTTTTGTGTGTGTGTGGGTTTTGTGTGTGTGTGTGTTTGTGTTTTGTGTGTGTGTTGGGGTTTTGTGTGTGTGTGTGTGCAATATATATATATATATGTATATATTATTATGATATATATATATATATTATATATTTTTATATGCCAAAAAATGTCCCCTACGTTCTCATAGAAAAGGGCCCAACTTTGACTTTGAATATACACAGATATGTATATATGATATATGCTATGTAGATATATATATATCATATTATATATATATATATATATATATATATTTATATAGTATATATTTATATATCATAGATTGTGTATATATATTAATTATGTGAATATGTCATATATATTTATATATATATATATATATAACGTGAAATACTATAATCATGACGGGATTTATCATTGTAGAATATACTCTATCGAAATACATTTCTGTTCATTTCTCTTGCTGCTGAAACTTTTTTTTTTTTTTTTTTATCATAATGTTAAATATAAAAGCTTTTATGTGATATGGACATTTCAGCGAGATGAAAGCGCAGGCAAAAATCCTGGTGTAAGCTGAATGTCAACTGAAAATACACACGCAGATGTCAAAATTGAATGATGGAAAAAAATAGCACAAATCTATACTGTAAATGCTAAAACTGTATCATAAAATCAAAGAACAGGAAGACGTGAAACTGAAGAATAATATAAACAAAAAATAGAAGCAATACCAGAGGACAAAACAAGCAAATAATGAGTAATAACTATACGAAATATTTAAATGTTCAAACGAAATGAATATAATATTGATAATATAGATGGAGTTTGCGAAAATCTTCTTTAAAAAAAATGTCATTAGTTAAATATCCGCAGCAAACAAAAATTGCAACAAAGACAACAAAAGTGAATGTGAGAATGGGATAATGAAAGTAAACACACACACACACACACACACACACACACACACACACACACACACACAAATTAATAAATAGAATTAAGAAATAAAATAAAAGAAAACAGACGTCGAAGATGAAGAAAGACAACAACAACAAATCGACAATTAGCACATTTGTAAATTAACAATAAATATGTGTGTGTGGGGTGTTTTGTGTGTTTGGGTGTGTGTTTGTGTTTTGAGTGAGTGTGTGTGTGTGTGTGTGTGGTGTGTGTGTGTGTGTGTGCATGTGTGTGTGTGTGTGTTGTGTGTGTGTTTTGTGTGGGTGTGTGTTGATGTAATAATTTAAAGATTAATTATAAATTAAAAAGTTAGAATAGGAAGACAAAATATATAAATTATGAATACAGAAAGCTGAAGAAAGGGTGGAAGTAA
>NC_061839.1:6866879-6874379 GCF_019202785.1 Penaeus chinensis
CTCTCTATTTTATTCTATCCCCTCCCCCATCTCTCCCCTTTTCCATCCTCCTCTCTCTCTCTCTTCGCCCCCTCTCTCTTGCTCTCTTCCCCCTTCTCTGTCTCTGTCGATACATACTTCACTTTAATGGTGAAAGTCAAAGAAAAAAAAAGTTATATATCACACACGAATTCATTTTGTCAAGAGCATAATGCACTGAATCCATTGCAAAGGAACAGCTAAATCGAGAAATTAGAGAGGGAAAAAGGAGGGAAAAATACTGATGGAATAGGTATCAGTGACAGGTATAGATAGATAGAGGGAGGGAGGGAAGGAGGGAGGGAGGGAGAGGGAGAGGGAGAGGGAGAGGGAGGGGGAGGAGGAGGGAGAGGGAGAGGGAGAGGGAGAGGGAGAGGGAGAGGAGAGGGAGAGGGAGAGGGGAGAGAGGGAGAGGGGAGAGGGGGAGAGAGCGAGAGGGAAAGGGAGAGGGAGAGGGAGAGAGGAGAGAGGAGAGAGGAGATATATAGAGAGAAGGAAGAGAGAGAGATAGGAGAGAGAGAGAGAGTGAGTGAGTGAGTAAAGAAGGGAACAAAAGGAAGAAGATAAGGAAATGGAACACGAAGAAAAAACTAATAAATATAAGGAAAGGAAAAAAATACGAAAAATAAAACCAATACACCAAACACGCAAACCTAAAAGGACGACACTCTCTCTCTCTCTCTCTCTCTCTCACTCCTCTCTCTCTCTCTCTCTCATCCTCTTCTCTCTTCCCCTCATCCTCTCTCTCCTCTCTCTCTCCTCTCTCTCTTTTCCTCTCTCTCCCCTCTCTCTCATCTCTCTCTCTCTCTCTCTCCCCTCCTCTCTCCTCTCTCTCTCTCATCCTCTCTCTCTCTCTCTCTCTCTTCTCTCTCCTCTTCTCATCCTCTCTCTCCTCTCATCTCTCTCTCTCCTCTCTCTCTCTCTCCTCTCTCATCCTCTCTCTCTCTCATCTCTCTTCTCTCTCTCTCTCTCTCACTCTCTCTCTCTCTCTCTCTCTCTCTCTCTCTCTCTCTCTCTCTCTCTCTCTCCCTCCTCCCTCTCCCTCCCTCTCTCTCTCTCTCTCTTTATCCTATGTTTGACTTATCATAATGAATGAAAAGGGTTGGCTTAGGCAGAGCGCCCACAACGCGGCCCTCTGAGCCCGCACGCCCGACAGTGGCCGCCGAGGGACTATTGGGCTGAGGGGAAAACAGCGAGAGCGAGAGGGGAGAGGAGAGACGAGGGGAGAGGGGAGAGGCGAAGGGAGAGGGAGGGGAGAGGGGATAGGCGAGGGGAGAGGGGAGAGGGGAGGAACGAGGGGAGAGGGAGGGAAGAGGGGAGAGGAGAGGGGAATGGCAAGGGGAAGGCTTTTGGTCTCTGTCTCCCCTTGTTTGACCTGAGTGAATTGAGCTGTAAAGACTGCAGCTGAAGAGGGACTGTCACTCAGTCTGGGGTTGGGGTGGGGGATGGGGTGGGGGGTGAGAGAGGGGTTGAGGGGGGGGTGAGGTTGAGGTTGGGATGAGGGTTAGAAATGGTGGGGGTAGGGTGGAGGTGAGACTAAGGGTGAGGTGGGGTTAGGGTGAGGGTAAGGATAGGATATGGGAGAGGGTAAGGTAGATTAAGAGTGAGGGAGAGGCATGTGCGAGGGTGGGGTTAGGGTGAAGGTAAGATTAAGGTCAGGATGAGAGTAAGGGTAGGATAAGGATAAGGATGAGGTAGGGTTAGAATGAGGCAGAGAGCAAGGGTGGGAATGAGGACGGAGGTAAGGGCTTGCATTAAGGGTGAGACTGGCTTAAAATAGAGTGAAGAGTGAGACATTTCAGGAGCGTACGTTCGAGATAAGTAAATGGTGATGGATAATGGCAAAAATAATGAGTAATGGCTGCGGTTACGACGCAACTAATGGATAATAATGAGGGTAACGTTAACAGTAACAGTAGTAGTAGTGAGTAACGACAATGGAAAATGTTGTGGTAAATGGAAAAAGTGTGTTGTGGGGAGTGAGGAGTTGGATGACGTGTGACGTGTACGTGCACACACACATAAATTTATGTATGTGTGTGTGTGTGTGTGTGTGTGTGTGTGTGTGTGTGTGTGTGTGTGTGTGTGTGCGTGTGTGAATATGTAAATGTCTGTCTATCACTCCATCTATCTATGTCTCTATTCATACAGACACACACACACATACATATATGTGTGTGTGTGTGTGTGTGTGTGTGTGTGTGTGTGTGTGTGTGTACATACGCATGCATACATACTTGCATACATACATACATACATACATACATACACACGCACACACACACACATATATGCTCAAGAAAACAAAATGACATAAAATATTTCCCCCGCCCTCTCAATCTAAAAATAAAGAACGAATAAATAAATGAATAGACAAAAATCATACCACTCTTCACTACCATTAACAAACAAGACAGACCGTCCTGATATTTTTGCGTAAAAAAAAAAACAAAAAAATCCCTAGTCCATTGCTCCTGCCACTGGCGACCATTGTGGAAAGGTCACGAATGTCGACAAACGACGGAATCTCTTATGTCGTTATGCAAATTAGAGTTAGCCGTGTAGAAAGGAAATTTCAATTGCCACTCGAGTGGGTTTAAACGCACCCTCACTTTTTTTGTTTTTTTTTAATACTCTTTAATGTATGTTTACCTCACCGTTTTATTTTAATAATCCAAATTAAGTCATTAGGAGTCACAGGTTACATTTCCAAAATACTGATATAGTTACCTTTTCACTTACTTCATGACGTATTAATAATAATAACAATAATAACAATAATGATAATAATAACAATAATAACAATAATAATAGCAACAAAAATGATAGAGCTTATGACGGTAAAAAGGATAATCGTACCAATATGAACAAGAACCATGAAACCATACCACAATATAACTGCAATAATACATAAACACCATTATAACAACACACTAACCTCATCCTTGCTTCCGGCGATATACAGACACGCTGACCATATCCTCACTTACCAGGAGATCCGAGCGACAGGAACAATAACAAAGTCATCATAATTCATCAATAAATAGAACAGACAATAGCACTGCTAGCTAGCCCAGTAACTCCTGATTTCAGATTCACTAAATAGTACTAGTAACCATACTTCACCGAGTTACTAGTAACGGAAACAATACTAGCAGAGTAACCACCTTGTGACTCACCAAGAGCTACTAGCAATAACCACACCGTGACTCACCAAGGGCTACTAGCAGAGTAAACACATTGTGACTCACCAAGGGCTACTAGCAATAACCACATCGTGACTCACCAAGGGCTACTAGCAGTAACCTCACCGTGACTCTCCAAGAGCTACTAGCAATAACCACACCGTGACTCACCAATAGCTCCACACAACAGAAACAATCCTAGCAGAGGAACCACACTTTCACTTACCTGTTGTATCATATGCTGGTACTGAGGGTGTGACGGGTCGAGTCTCTCCAGGTCGTGGGCGAGAGCGAATTCAGTGAGGGACTTCCAGGGCGGTTGGTAGGCTGTCACGTCCAAGGGCGTGGGCCCCGCTTCTGCATGCACGGGCGGGGAGGCAACCAGAGGGATGCCCTGCATGGCGCCATATGCCCCAAAGCGCCCGCTCTGACGGGGGAGAGATAAGGTTTGATAAGGTGTGAAGTGCTGGAGTCGTGTTGTGTGGGAAGCTTGGGACAAGACTGAAGCTAAGGTTAAGTTGCAGTAGCCTGTGTACATACATACATACATATAAATATACACAAACTCATACTTATATATGTGTATGCGTGTGTTTACATTTGAGGAGAGAAAGAGAATAGGGAGGGGAAGAGAAGAGAATGAAAGTGAAACTGAAAAAAAATGAGACAGAGAGAAAAAAAATATATATATATACTTCCCAATTCGCCTTCTGCGCTCCCTTATGGTAAGTATCCCTTTCTCTTTCTGTTCGTAAACTTCCAAATCACAATGGTTATCTTCTAGCAGAAATATGATACATTTTTACATTCACACACACACACACACACACACACACACACACACACACACACACACACACACACACACACACACACACACACACACACACACACATTGTTAATGAAATACATATGATTTTCAATTCAAAGCTTATGATAATGATAATGATAATAGAAACAATAATGAAAATAACAACGATAATGATAATAATAATAATAAGGATAACGAAAATCCAAATGATACCGTTGATGAATATGATTAAAGATTGATCATTTTTAAAGAGAATAATGGATACTTGTTAACAACACCCAACTGAATACACAAAAATACACAACATAAAAGACGCATAAAAAAGCTTATCACCCCAGAATAAAATCACATTTGCAATAACAAAACAACTATAGAGACGAGAAAAACAAAAACAACTAATATAAGATAATGAAAAAAAAATAAGAGAGAGCAAAGATAAATATATATAAATGATACAAAAATAAAAATAAAAATTAACTAAAATATAATAAAAAACATAAACAAACAAGCAAAGACAAAATTATAAAAATGATACATAAACATACATGATAATATAGAACATACATAAACCACTTATATAAAGTGAACTAGCATAAAAATAAACTTGCTCTATTACAATGCCAAAAACACACACACACACACATACACACACACACACACACGAATTTAGCTCACACTCACACTCAGCATCCTTGAGAGATAAGAATATTACGTCGGCATTGAGTCATGTGGAGATGATCATGTTTTAAGAAAGAAGGAAAGATAGATATGATATTAGGATGAATAATGATGGTGGACATAATAGTATTGATGATGATAGTAATGCTAATAATGATCTCTCTTTCTCGCTCGCTCGCTCGCTCTCGCTCTCTCTCCTCTCCCTCTCCTCTCTCCTCTCCCTCTCCTCTCCTCTCCCTCTCTCTCTCTCTCTCTCTCTCTCTCTCTCTCTCTCTCTCCTCCTCTCCCTCTCCCTCTCCTCTCCCTCTCCCTCTCCCTCTTCCTCTCCCTCTCCCTCTCCCCCTCTCCCTCTCCCTCTCCCTCTCCTCTCCCTCTCTTTGTTTTTCTTGTTGGAGTTGGTGACAATAATGATACGGCAGATAACAAGAGTAATATAGTAAATATTATTAAGAATGATAAACTAGCTTATTTCCTTAAAAAGAAGAGGGTTACAGCCTTCCCTCTAACTACTTTATTTATTTGCTATTATTATTATTATTATTATTATTATTATTATCATTATTATTATTTATTATTATTATCATTATTATTATCATCATCATATTTTTAACAAAGTTCGCATTAGAAAACACAGTCCTGTACATGATACTTAGTTTATTGCATTAAGATCTTCAATCATTCACAAATCAAATGCCTGTGCTATTTGCTGACTTCTAACTAACTAAAGTTCACAAACCACGCTTAAATAATTATAACAAAACCAGTTTCATACTCTTCATTATTTTGGTTTGGTTTGTCACCAAGTTATTTCTTTGTCTTTTGCTAAGCGAGATAATCATCTGCGTGCTTGTGCTCTGTCTTCATTGGTGATGACGTCATTTATTTGCATTTTTTTGTAGCATGACTGTTATTGTCGTTATTATCCTTATTATCATTATTGTCATCGTTAGTTATTGTTGTTATTGTTGTTATTATCGTTATCATTGGCATCCTCCCCCTCATCATCATCATCAATATTTATTTTATTGTTATTACTGTTATCATTATTATTATTATCGTTATTATTGGCGTCATCATTATTATAACTATCCCTTATTTTTATTGTTGTTAATTTGTTGATTGTTTGCTGTTGTTGCTGTTGCTTTGATGTTATCATTTTTATGTTTGTTAGAAGTAGCATTAGTAGAATATTTTTTTTATTAACATTATATACATATATATATATACATATATGTATATAAATACATATATGTATATATACATATGTATATATATACATATACACATATATACATACATACATATATAAATATATATATATATATATATATATATATATATATATATAATCAAACACACCAAATATATATAGATATTCATCTGCATATACATCCGCACACACGTAAACCACTTACAACGAGAGATAAGAGAATACATCAGCATACACGCACGCAAGGATGAGAAGGAGAGAGAATAAAGCTGAAAACCTTCTCTGAATTCGCTCAAGAAAACATGGCACAGACGCAGCGGGGCCTTGAGTGAACACCTTGAACACCTGCCTCGAGACACTTTGTCTGGCTCTATAGGACAGGAGAGTGTGAGAGCGAGTGAGAGAGAGAGAGAGGAAGGAGGGAGGGAGGAGGGAGGGAGGAAGAGGGAGGGAGGAGGAGGGAGGGAGGGAGGAAGGGAGGAAGGGAGGGAGGAAGAGAGAAAGGGAGGGAGGAGGGAGGAGGGAGGGAGGAAGATGAGAGAGGGAGGAAGGAAGAGGGAGGGAGGAAGGAAGAGGGGGGGAGGAGGAGGAGGAGGGAGGAGGTTGAGGGAGGGAGGGAGGGAGGGAGGAAGAGGGAGGGAGGAAGGGAGGGGGAGGGAGAGAAAGAGAAAAATAAATAAAAAGAAAGAGAGAAACAGACAGAGAGAGAAACACACAGACAGACAGACAGACAGACAAACATACAAACAAACAGACAGAGCGGCAGACGGAAATCAACCTTCTTTCGCATGTAGTAAAGAGGAGGAGGAAGGCGATGGATCGAGAGACGAAAAGAACGGAGGAGAAGAAAAACCAGAAGAAAGACAAAGAGGAAATGAAATGGAAGAAGAGGATACAAATAAGAAAAACGAAGACGACTGCAACGATAAAGAAGAAGAAAGAAGATGATAATGAAGATGAAGTAAAAGAAGAAAAAAGAAGAAGGAGAAGAAGTAAAAGAAGAAGTAGAAGTAAAAGGAGAAGAAAAAGTAAAAGAAGAAGAAGTAAACGAAGAAGAAAAAGAAGAAGGAAAAGAAAAAGAAAAAGAAAAAGTAAAGTAAAGAAGAAGGAAGTAAAAGAATATGAAGGAAGATGAGAAAAAGGAAGAAGAAAAGGACAAAGGAGCATAAATAGGACTAGTGGAGAGGGAGGGAGGGTGAGAGGGAGGGGAGGGAGAGAGGGAAGGAGGGAGGGGAGGGAGGGAGGGAGGGAGGAAGGGAGGGAGGGAGGGAGGGAGGGAGGGAGGGAAGGAGGGAGGGAGGTAGGTAGGGTAAGAGTGGGGGGTGGGGAGGGAGGGGAGGTACGTGGTACTTGGTAGGACGGTAGTAAGGGGAGAGGGGGAAGGGGGAGAGGGGGGAGGGGGGAGAGGGGAAGGGGGGGAGGGGGGAGGACCCAAGCCAGAGTCCTTCGTCTTATCCAGCTAATGCATGCAGTAGTTTTATGGGTGATGCCGTCAGATACTCTCGCCCTGGCCCCCGACCCCTTTATATTGACCATCACAACTTTTTTTCTTCTTTTTTTTTTTCTTTTTTCTGAAACGTATGTCAGTTTTTGTCTTT
>NC_061839.1:6879379-6891879 GCF_019202785.1 Penaeus chinensis
CCCGATTTTCTATTCCTTTCCTTTCGCTCCTCTTCTCCTTTTGCTCTCTTCGCTCCTCTTATCTCTTTAAATCCTTTTCCTCTTCCCTTTCTTGCTGAATCGACAAACACACACACACACACACGTGCACATACTCATATACAAATACACACGGTAACCATCGCCTAATGCACATTGCACAACTCTCGAATACTTAGCCATCCAAAACCCACTTGACAGACGTCAATATAATACATACACACACGCACACACACAAACATACTACCTATCCCCTTCCACACTAAACCCCGTCCTCCTCTCCCCCCACACACACACACCTTCCCATCCCTCCCCACACACATAGACCCCCTCCCCACCCCTCTCTCCCTCTCCCCCCCACTCTTCCACCGTCTCTAAAAGGCCTCCTTCGGCATCTTCCCATCGTCTGATCTCAGCGTTGTGTCCACTCAGCATATATACTGTGCGTTCCTCCGCGTTCCGGGCTCTAACGTGCATCTATGTGCGGGAAGAAAGCTTTGATTCCTAGACTCTCTCGTTGATTCTCTGATTGTGCATTATGGGTTGCTCGTGTGTGTGTGTGTGTGTGTGTGTGTGTGTGTGTGTGTGTGTGTGTGTGTGTGTGTGTGTGTGTGTGTGTGTGTGTGTGTGTGTGTGTGTGAGTGAGAGAGTGAGATTGAGAGAGTGAGATTGAGAGAGTGAGAGAGTGAGAGAGTGAGAGAGTGAGAGTGAGAGTGAGAGTGAGAGTGAGAGTGAGAGTGAGAGTGAGAGTGAGAGTGAGAGTGAAAGTGAGACTGAGAGCGAGAGTGAGAGAGTGAGTGTGAGTCTGTGTGTATAAGTGTATTTGCGTAGTGTATGTTATCTACAGATTACATTTATTGCGTATCATTGAACTAAATCTGCACATTTGTGTAACTATATGCAAGCCAGTGTATATTTGTGTATGTACACAAATCTGTGAAAGGAAACACATGCGTGTCAAACTGAAATGGATTCATATCGGTTTGACTGTCTGATGAGGAAGCCGATCTGACTCGAAACGTCACATTTTTTCGTTCATTTAGCTGCTTTTCATTTCGTTTTTGTACCCACATTACTTTATTTTTATCTCTGTTCATGAAAAAAATATTATATATTTGTATATGTATGCGTCTAATATCTACAATAACCAGATTTTTTTATGCTTTGAATTTATATGAATATGCGCGCGCGTGTGTGTGTGTGTTTAAGCGCATAATGGCGAACCAATTCCTTATCTCTCCCTCTCACAAAATTCCCTTAATGACGTCCAACTCACAAGCTCCTTTTTCGTTCCTTCGTCTGTCATATCGTGATCGCTGACATTTAATATGGAAAAAAAAGAGGAAAAACAAACCAAATCTGAAATGTTAATGGAGGTCCTTCGCCGATATCTCTTCCCTCCTCCCCGCTTCTCTCTCCTCCCCCCTTCCTCCTTCGTTCCGTCCACCCCCTTCTTCTTCCTCCTTCCCTTCCCCTTCTTCTGTCTCCTCCCCTTCCCCTACTTCTTCCTCCCCCCTTCCCCTTTTTCTTTCTCCTCCCCTTCCCCTTCTTCTTCCTCCCCCCCCTTCCCCTTCTTCTTTCTCCTCTCCTTCCCCTTCTTCTTCTTCCTCCCCTTCCCCTTTTTCTCCTCCTCCCCTTCCCCTTCTTCCTCCTTCTCCCCTTCCCCTTCTTCTTCCTCCTCCCTTTCCTCTTCTTCTTCCTCCTCCCCTTCCCCTTCTTCTTCCTCCTCCCCTTCCCTTCTTCTTCCTCCTCCCTTTCCTCTTCTTCTTCCTCCTCCCCTTCCCCTTCTTCTTCCTCCTTCCGTTCCCCGTCTTCTGTCTCCTCCCCTTCCCCTTCTTCCTCCTCCTCCCCTTCCCCTTCTTCTTCCTCCTCCCCTTCCCCTTCTTCTTCTTCTTCCCCTTCCCTTCTTCCTCCTCCTCCCCTTCCCCTTCTTCTTCCTTCTCCCGTTCTCCTTCTTTCTTCCACCCCTTCCCCCTCCCTTATCCCCCTGTCCCCTGTCCCTGCCCCCCCCCCCTCCTTCCGATCTCATCAACATCAAAAAATTATTACGAATGAAAATAGCGTGAGCTGAAATGAAAGCCTTTTTTTTTTTTTTTCCTTCTTCTCTCTCTCTTTTATATATTTTTTTATCATTATTATTAGTGGGATTTTCGGAACAAGTGACATATAATCTCCATTAATCACGTTCCCATTAGGGTTTGACCAAATCACTTCCCCGAGACACTGTCATGCGAGAGACAAGTTGTGATTGGAATGATAATGATGCTACTGATAACGAAGATGACGGTTATGACGGTAATAGGATCGTGATAATTATGAGGATAAAGATAACGCTGATAAGGATGATAACGATGTCGATAACAGAGATATGATGATAATCATGATGATAAGTATGGCAATAAAGATAAAAGATCAACGCGACAGTAGTGATGATACGATAATGATTATGATAACAATGATTATTCTGTGACTGGGTAATATTTCAGCGGCAATACCTACGTATTGATGTTAAGATAATGATAATAACAATAATAAAATAATGATACTGATAGTAAAAATGATAATGATAATAATGATGATGGTGATAATATTATTAATAATAATAATGATAATACTAATACCAATAATGATAATGATAATACTAATACCAATAATAATAATAATAATAGTAATAATAATAATAGTAGGGAAGCTAATAACGGCAATAATACTAATGATAATAATGATAATAAAATAATAATGACAGTAATAAAAATAATAATCGTAATAACTAAAATAGTAATAGTAATGATAGAAATAGTACATCCTCCTCATCCTTCTTCTTATACCCTAATAACGGCAATAATAATGATAGTAAAGATAATAAAATAATAATGACAGTTATAAAAATAATAATCGAAATAACTATAATAGTAATAATAATGATAGAAATAGTACATCCTCCTCATCCTTCTCCTTATACCCTTCCGCCCCCCCCCCCCTGACCCCTTTCCCCTTTGAGCTCTCTTTCCCTTTCCCAATCCCTTCCATTATCCATTTCTCTTTCAATCCTCTTCCCCTCCCTTTCTCCTCCTATTTTATTCTTCCCGTCCCCTTTCTTCCAACTCTTCACCTCCTACATTCCTTCTAAACCTTCCGTCACGGTATATAAGACATCTATTAACTTTTCAGCTAACTACTTCAGCTTCAGGAAAGTATATTGGTCTCAATCGCATAGGTTGAACGTGCGAGCGAACAAAACACAAGAAAATATACAATTATATCGATCAATATCATTGGATAGATTTGGGATCATATTCATTGTGACTGCAGACTTGGAAGTCAATTTATCTTGGTGTAAAATGGGATGATAATTGACCATAAATATGAAGAAAAAAATCACACACACACACATGCATCGTTTTACAAATCTATGAGAAACCAATTTTAAATCTATTAATATTATTGTTATTATTATTATTATCATTATTATCAATATCATTATCATTATCATTATCATTATTAACATTATTATCATTATCATTATTAACATTATTATCATTATCATTATTATTATTATTATCATTATTATTGTTGTTGTTGTTGCTGTTACTGTTGTTGTGGTAGTTGTTATTATTATTTAATTATTATTATAATTCAAGGCAAGTACACTGCATTGAAGTAGTTAGACCATTAGTTTACGTACATTTACACGACTCCGAAAGGAAAGGTTTAGATAGAAGGTAGAAGGGGAAGGGGGATAAGGAAGAAAGAGGGCGAAAGGGAGACAGGAAAGGGGAAACAGAAGGAAAACAGAAAGAACTGAAAGGTAATAAAAATATTGATAATAATAATGAAAGTAATAATGATTATCACAATAATGACAATAATAATAATTGTTATTATAATGTAATTAAATATCACCCCACATCAAAATAAAACGACTTTAACTCCTCAGTCACAAAGAATAAGATGTCAAGCTTAATGATTAATTCATCTAAAAACATTTTCTTAATATTGATAGCAATTTTTAAAATTAGTTAAGTAAAGGTAATAATTTAAGTAATGTTAATAATGATCCTTGAAAATAATAATGATAATAGTAATAAAATATTAATTAATAATAGTGATAATGATCCTAATATGAAAACGTCATTGAAATAAAAATTATGATAATAGTAATAATAATAAAGATAATAACTGTAATATTGATATTAGTAATAACAATGATGATATTAATGATAATAATGATAAGGATACCAATAATAATGACAGTAATGATAACAATGATAATAATGATTATAGCAATGATAATGATAATAATAGCAATAATCATAACAGTAATAATAATAATAATAATCGTAATAATAGTAATGATAATAAAGTAATAATAATGATCATAACAATAATAATGAAAATTATAATCATAAAAAGAATAACATTAATAACAATGATAATAATAATGATAATTATTATCCTAATAATAATAGTTATAGTAATAATAATCATCGTGAGAATGGTGATATATAAAATATTGATAATAAAAATGATGATGATAATGATAATGATAGTAAAAATAATGATAATACTCATAAGGATAATAACAATGATAATGATAATAATAGCAAAAAGCATTAATAATAATGATAATAACAATAATAGTAATAATAAAAATAATATTAGTAATGATGATAATAGTAAAAACAATAATGATGATAATAATAGTTATGGCAATTCTGATAATAATAATAATTAAAATACTAATAAAAGCAATACTAATGATAATAACAATAAAAATAATAATGATAATGATAATGAAAAAGAAAAGTACTAATGATAATGTTAATAATGATTCTGAAAATAATAATGATTACCATTATCATTAATATTATTATTGTTATTATTGCTATTATTACTCTTATAGCAATAATGATAGTAATAACAACCCCTTATAATGATGATGATGATGATGAAGACATTGATAATGATAATGATAAAGATAAAAATAATGATAATACACTACTACTACTAAAAAAAAAAATGATGATGATAAAAGATGATAATAATAATAATAAATAATAGTTGATAATAATACTAACAATGGCAAATTATAAAAATAACAATAGTAATAATTTAATAATATCATAATAACGCTTAATAATAATGACAACAATATACAGATAAAATAATAAATAATAATCATAATTAATAATATTAATAATAATAAAACTGAAAACATAATAATAATAGATAATAATAATAGATAATACTATCGATAAAGTGAAATGATAGGGAATAAGAATGATGATATTGAAATGAGATAACAATAACAATGCAATTATTGCAACAGCGATAACGTCAACAGCAGCAACATCAATTGGATCAACAAACAAACACAAACAAGCAATCGTAGAAAGAGTTTTTTTTCCCCCCCAAAAGAGCGTTATTTCCCCCAATTTTCGAAGGAGTCGTCAAGACCAGGCCAGACAGCAGGCCACCGGGTCTAGGATGCCAATTACAACCAATTACAGACAGAAGGATAACGGCGACAAGGTGGAACAGCTGATAACGTCATCTCCCCTGGTAACCTTCGCGAGGTCCCCTCCACTCCCCCCCCCCCCCCCCACACTACAAAAACTCCCCCCCCTCTCCCTCCTCTCCTCCCCTATCGCTTGAATCTTTCCCCCTCCCCCCTCCCCCCTCCTCCCCCTCCTTTTCCCCCTTGCTCCCTCCCCTATCGTCTTGAGAACCTTTCTCCTTTAAACCTTTCCTTCCCCCCCCCCTTTTCTCCCTCCCCCCCTCCCCCTCCCTCCTCCCCTAATCGTCGTCTTTGAACTTGAAAAACCTCTTCCCCCTCCCCCTTCTTCCCTCCCTTCCCCCCCCCCATTACTTTCCATTCTTCTCCCTCTTCCCTTCCCTCCCCTTCCCCCTTCCTCTCCCTCCTCTCCTTCCTCTTCCCCCTTCCCCCCCTCCCCCCGATCCCCCCCTCTTCCGCTCCTTCTCTTTTTTCCGTTCCCCTTCCCTCCTTCCCCTTCCCCCTCTCTCGTCCACCCCCCTCCTCTTCTCTTCCCCAGACTCCTCCCTACCCAGCACCCTCCTCCCCTAAATCGTTTGAAACCTATCCCTCCACCTCCCACCTCCCAATACCTCTCCCCTCTACTCCTCACACTACCCCCTCCCCTTCCCCCTCTCCAAAACCTTCCCCCATCCTATGAACCCTTCCCCCTCTTCTTCTCCTCCCTCGACCTTCGTCTCTTCTACCTTTCCCTTCCCCCTCCTCCCTCTCCTCCCCTATCGTCTTGAACCTCCCCCCCCCCCTCCCCCCCCCTCCCCCCCCCCCCTATCGTCTAACCTTCCCCCTCCCCCTGCCTCCTCCCCCATCTCTTGGGAAACCCCTTTCCCCCCCCCCCCCCCTATCGTCTTTAACCCCCCCCCCCCCCCCCCCCTCCCCTATCCGTCTTGAACCTTCCCCCCCCCCCCCCCCCCCTATCGCTTGAAACCTTCCCCCCTCCCCCCCCCCCCCAAACGTCTTTTAAAAACCCCCCCCCCCCCCCCCTCCCTCCTCCCCTAATCGTCTTGAACCTTCCCCCCCTCCCCCTCCCTCCTCCCCTATCGTCTTGAACCTTCCCCCCCCTCCCCCTCCCTCCTCCCCTATCGTCTTGAACCTTCCCCCCCTCCCCCCCCCCTCCCCTATCGTCTTGAACCTTCCCCCCCGCCCTCCCTCCTCCCCTATCGTCTTGAACCTTCCCCCCTCCCCTCCCCCATCGTCTTGATTTCCCCCCCTCCCCCTCCTCCTCCCCAATCGTTAACCTCCCCCTCCTCCTCCCTCCACCTCCCTCCTCCCCTATCGCTGAACCTTTCCCCCCCCCCCCCTCCTCCCTTTTTCGTTTGAACCCCCCCCCCCTCCCCCTCCCCCCCTCCCCTATCGTCTTGAACCTTCCCCCCCTCCCCCTGCCTCCTCCCCAATCGTCCCTTTAACCTTCCCCCCTCCCCTCCCCCTCCCCTACGCTGAAACCCTTCTCCCCCCCTCCCCCTCCCCCTCCCCTATCGTCTTGAACCCTTCCCCCCCCCCCCCCTCCCCCCTCCCCTATCGCCTGAACCATTCCCCCCGCCCCCTCCCTCCTCCCCTACGCCCTGAACCCCCCCCACCCCCCCCTCCCCCCTACTTTAACCTCCCCCCCTCCCTCCTCCATCGTTTTTGAACCTCCTCCCCCCCCCCCCATCCCCCTCCCTCCTCCCCTATCGTCTTCCATTTTGACCCTCCCCCCCCCGCTTTTCTTCCCCCCCCCCTATCGTCTTCCCCTTTACCCCCCCCCCCTACCCCTTCCCCCCCCACCCCCCTGGCCTCCCTTTTTTGCCTTCCCCCCTTCCCCCTCCCTATCGTTTTCCCCCTTGCCCTTCCCCTTTCCCCTCCCCTCCCCTATCTCCCTACCTTTTCTTCCTTCGTCTCCTGTCCTTGCTTTTTTTTTTTTTTTTCTTCTACTGATATCTTTGTTTTTTCGTTTTCTTTTTAAAATTTTTTTGACTATTTCTGTTCTTGTATTTATTTTCACATTACTGTGTCATGTGGGGCCTTTTCCCCCTTTCCCTTTTTCTGTTAGGGATTTTGTCTTCTCTAGTTTGTCCTTTTTTCATCTTTTCATAATTGTCCTCCCTCCTTTTTCTCCCCCTCACCTATCATTCTCTCTCTCTTCTCCTCTCTCTCTCTCTCTCTCTCTCCTCTCTTCTCATCTCTCTTCTCCTCTCTCCCCTCTCTCTTCTCTCTCTCCGTCCTCCGCCTCCGTCAAACCTTTCCCCCTCCCCTACCTCCTCCACCCCATCCCCCCCCACCACCCCCCCCCCCTCCTTTGGATATATCCTCGCCCTCCCCCCTCCCTTTCCCCCCCTCCCTCCCCCCCTCCCACTCAGCCCCCCTCCTCCCTTGCCTTAACTCCACCCTTTCCAGCAGCCATCAAAAAGCCCGATCTTTTCTTTCTCTCCTCTCTCTCGCTCCTCTCTCTCTCTCTCTCCTCTCTCTCCTCTCCCCTCCTCCTCTCTCTCTCTCTCACTCTCCCTCTCTCCCTCCACTCTCGCACTCAAATTTTTTTTCGAAGGGAAAATACCTCTTATCAATTTTTGTCAACATCATAAAAAAGATCATCATAATGCTGGTGACAACGGTGATGGTAATGGTAATGACACCAATAGTGACAACGACAGTAATGATTATAGAAATCATAATTTAAAAGATAATGAAAACGTTGATAATGAAAAATTTCTTGTTATATACAAAAAAAAGTTTTAAAAAAAAAAAAAAAAAAAAAAAAAAAAAAAAAAAAAAAAAAAAAAAAAAAAAAAAAAAAAAAAAAAAAAAAAAAAAAAAAAAAAAAAAAAAAAAAAAAAAAAAAAAAAAAAAAAAAAAAAAAAAAAAAAAAAAAAAAAAAAAAAAAAAAAAAAAAAAAAAAAAAAAAAAAAAAAAAAAAAAAAAAAAAAAAATAATAATAAAAAAAAAAAAAAAAATAATAAAAAAAAATTATTTTAAAAAATAAATAAAAATAAAAATATAAAAAATAAAAAATAAAAAAAATTTAAAACCCCTTTAAAAAAATTTTAAAAAAAAAAAAAAAAAAAAAAAAATTAAAAATAAAAATATAATAAAAAAAAAAAAATATAAAAAAAAAATAAATTAAATAAATAAAAATATAATAAAAAAAAAATAAATAATAAAAAAAAAAAAAAATATAAAAAAAAAAAAATAAAATATAAAATTAAATAAAAAATTAATAAAAATAATACCAATAAAAAAAAAATTAAAAAATATAAAAAATAATAAAATTAATAAAAAAATATAATAAATAAAAAAAAATAAAAATTATAAATAAAAAAAAAAAAATAAAATTAAAATAATAAAAATATAAAAATAAAATAAATAAAAAATATTATATAAAAAATAAAATAATAAATTTAATAAAAAAAAATAAAATAAAAAATAAAATAAATAAAATAAATAAAAATAAAAAATTAATAAAATATAAATAAAATAAAAAAATATATAATATAAAAATAAAATAAAAAAAAAAATAATAAAATAAAAAAAAAATAAAAAAATTAAATTAAAATAAATCATATATAAAAAAAATAATTAAAAATAAAATAAAAAAATAAAAAATATATAAAAAAATATAATAAAAATATAAAAAATTAATAAATAAAATAATAAAAAAAAAAATTAAAATAAAATAAAAAAATAAAAAAAAATATTAAATAAAATAAAAAAAAAATAAATAAAATTAAAACATAAAAATAAAATAATAATTAAAAAAAAAAATATAAATAAAAAATAAAAAAATAAAAATAAAAAAAATAAAAAAAATAAATAAATAAAAAAAAAAAATTAATAAAAATAAAAAAAAAACATAAAAAAAAATTAAAAAATTAAAATATTAAAATAATAAATAAAAATAATTAAAAAAAAATTATAAATAAATAAAAAAAAAAATAAAAAATAAAAAAATAAAAATAAAAAAATAAAAAAAAAAATTAAAAAATAAAATAAAAAAAAAAAATAAAAAAAATATAAAAAAAAAATTATATAAAAAAAAAAAAAAAAAAAAATAATTAAATAATAATATAAAAAAATAAAAGTAAAATAATAAAAAAAAATATAAATAAAACAAATAAAAAATAAAATAAAAATAAAAAATAAAAAAAAATAAAAAAAAAAATAAAATATAAAATAAATAAATAAAAATAAAAAAAAAAAAAAAAATCCAATAAAATAAAAAAAAAAAAAAATAAAATATATAAAAAAAAAATTATAATTTAAACACAAACTTAAAAAAAATATTAAAAAAATAAATTTAATAATAAAAATAAAAAAAAAAAATAAAATAAATTAAAAAAAATATAAAAAAAAAAATAAATATAAAAAAAAAAATATAAAAATAATAAAAAAAAATAAAAAAAAAAAATAAAAATATAAAATATATAAAAAAATAATAAAAAAAAACAAAAACAAAATAAATAAAAAAAAATAAATATAAAAATATAAAAATAAAAAAAATAATATAAATATAAAAAAAAATATAACAAATAAAAAAAATATAAATAGAAAAAAATAAATAAATAAAAAAATTATTAAATAAAAAATAAAAATAAAATAAAAAAAATAAAATATAATAAAAAAAAAAACAAAAACAAAAAATAAATTAAAAATAAAAAAAAAAAAATAAAAAAAAAAAAAAAAACAAAAAAAATATAATAAAAAAAACAAAAAAAAAAAAATAAAAAATAAAAACAATTACAAAAAAAACTTAAAAAAAAAACTAAACAAATAAATTAATAAAAAAAAAAAAAAAAAAAAAAAATAAATAAAATAAAAATAAAAAAATAAAAAAAAAAAAAATAAAACTAAAATAAAATAAAACCAATAAAAAAAATAAAAAAATAAAATTATTAAAAAAAAAAAAATAAAAAAATAAAAAAAAAAAATAATATATATAAAAAAAAAATTAAAAAAAAAAAAAAAAATAAAAAAATAATAAATAAAAAAAAATAAAAAATAAATAAACCACCACCCCCACACCACCCACCCACCCCCCACCCACCCACCCACCCCCCACCCACCACCCCCACCCCACCCACCCACACCCCCCAACCCCCACACCACCCCACCCCCACCACCCACCCCCACACCCACCCCACCCCACCCCACCAACCCCCACCCCACCACCCCCACACCCACCCCCCAACCCACCACCACACCCCCACCACCACACCCCAACCCCCCCACACCCCCACCCACCCCCCACCACCACCCCACCCCCCAACCCCAACCCACCCCCCACACCCCCACCAACCCACAACACCCCAACCCCAACCCCCCCCCCACCCCCCACCCAACCCCCACCACCCCACCCCCACCAACCCACACCCCCCACCCCCCACCACCCCACCCCCCCCCAACCCCCCCCCCCCCCCACCACCCCACCCCCACCCCCCCCCCACCCCCCACCACACCACACCCCACCCACCCCCCCCACCCACCCCCCCAACCAACACACACCCCCCACCCCCACCCCACACCCCCACCACCCACCCCCAACCACCCCACACCACCCACCCCACCCACCCACCCCCCCCACCCACACCCACCCACCCCCCACCCACCCCACCCCCCCCACCCCCAACCCCACCCCACCACACCCCACACCACCACCAACCCAACACCACCCCCCCCCACACAACCCCACCCACACACCCCAACCCCCCCCACCCCCCCCCCACCCCCCACCCCCCCAACACCCCCACCCCCACCCACACCCACACACCCCACCCCCCCACCCCCCACCACCCAACCCCCACCCACCCCACACACCACCCCCCCACCCCACCCCCCCCCCAACCCCCCCCCCACCCCCCCACCACCCCCCCCAACCCAACCCCCCCACCCCCCCAAAAAACCACCCCACCCCCCCCCCCCCCCCCACCCCACCACCCCACCCCCCCACCTCCCCCCCCCCACCCCCCCACCCCCCCCCCACCCCCCACCCCACACCCCCCCACCCCACCCCCCCCCCCCCCACCCCACCACCCCACCCCCAACCCCACCCCCACCACCCCCCACCACCCAACCCCCACCACCCCCCCCAAACCCCACCCCCCCCCCCCACCCCCCCCACCACCCCCACCCCACCCCCCCACCCCCACCACCCCCCACCCCCCCACCCCCCCACCCCCCACCCCACCCCCACCCACCCCCCCCCCACCCCCCACCCCCCCCCCACCCACCCCCACCCCCCCACCCCCCCCCCCCCACCCCCCCACCACCAACCCCCCCACCCCCCACCCCCCCCACCCCACCCCACCCCCCCCCCCCACCCCCCACCCCACACCACCACCCACCACCCAACCCCACCCACCACCCAAAACCCCACCAACCCCCCCCCACCCCCCCCCACCCCCCAACCCCCCCCCAAACCACCCCCCACACACCCTCCCAAAACCCCCCCCCCCCCCACCCACCACCCCCCCCCCCCCCACCCCCGCACCACCACCACCCCCCACCACCCAACACACCCACCCCCCCCCACCCCCACCACAACCCACACCCCCCACCCCACCCCCACACCACCCACCCACCACCCCCAACCCCCCCCCCCCCCCCCACCCCCCACCACCCCCCACCACCCCCCACACCACCCACTACCCACACCCCACCCACCACAACCCCACCACACCCCCCCAACAAACAACCACCCCCCCACCCCACCCACCCCCCACCCCCCACACCCCACCCCCACCCACCCCAACCCCACCCCACCCCCCCCCCCCCACACCCCCACCTCCAACCCCCACCCACCCCCACCCCACCCCCACCCCACCCCATCCCCCCCCAAACCCACACCCCCACCCCAACACCCCTCCCACACCCAACCCACCCAACCCACCCCCACCCACCCCAAACCCCCCACCACACCACCACCCACCCACCACCCACAACCCACCCACCCCACACCACCCCA
>NC_061839.1:6896879-6916879 GCF_019202785.1 Penaeus chinensis
CACTCTCATTCTCTCACTCTCACTCATTTTCTCACTCTCACTCATTCTCTCACTCTCCCTCTCACTCTCACTCTCTCTCTCTGAATCGCTAATGCAGTTTCTCTTCCTTGGCAACGCGTCCATGGCAACGTAGTGTCTATCGGGTGATGCAATTATCGTTCGATTGCCTTCAGACCATACGGGATTCAGATCTTTCACTTACGAACAGAAAAAAAATATAACCCAAATATCGAAATAAGTGTCTATCGATCCCGATCACCGATATGTCATTTTCAAATCGTCGTAAACAAAGATCAGGTTCTTCCATATTCTCGCTTTCGAATGCAGGGAATCGAACAAATGAGCCAAAACCCCCTGTGATAACTGAAATCATATTTCCTTTTTTTTAATTCGGATAATTCGTGCCATTTTACCTTTTGTTGGCACTTCTTTGATGAAGGGGTTCGGGCGATCCGCTCGCCGCCTGTGAAGTTACTGGAGGAACGAAATCCATTGGCACACAAGCACAGGTAATGTATATACATATATGAAAATAAATAAATACATACATACATACATACATACATACATACATACATACATACATACATACATACATACATACATACATACATACATACATACATGCATACATACATACCTACATGTATATATACATACATACATATATACGTACATACACACAAACACGCATACACGCACAGATATATATATATATATATATATATATATATATATATATATATATATACATATATACATATATATATATATAAACATATAAATCTACAAGCATATATATACACATGTATATATAAACATGTAATGTGTATGTGTGTGTGGGTGTGTGTGTGTGTGTGTGTGTGTGTGTATGTGTGTGCACTCCCTAAACATATGTACTTACACGTGTATATAGGTATCCACTACTTGTCCACTTCCCCTTCCTCTCCAATCTCCTCACACCCCTTCTCCCTTTCTTTTATCTCCCCTCTCCTTCATCCCTTCCTATCACCCTCTCCTTCCCCCTCCCGGACTATCCTCTCCCTTCTCCCTATGGATATACCACCACCTGGTCCCCCTACACCCATTCCCCCTCCACCCACCTCCCTCCCTCTCTCCCTTATCTCCCTCACCACCATCCTCCCTCCCTTATCTCCCTCCCTACCACCCATCCTCCCTCTCTCCCTCATCTCCCTCCCTACCACCCCCCCCTCCCTCCCCCCCTCCCTTATCTCCCTCCCTACCACCCACCCTCCTTCCCTCCCTCCCTCCCTCCCTCTCTCCCTCCCTCCCTCCCACCCTCCCTCCCTCCCTACCACCCTCCCTCCCTTATCTCCCTCCCTCCCTACCACCCACCCTCCCACCCTTCTTTCCTACCCCCCTAACACCCTCCCTCCCTCCCTACCACCCTCCCTACCACTCACCTTCCTACCCCCCCCTACCACCCTCCCTCCCTCCCTCACTCCCTCCCCCCCACCCTCCCTCCCTCCCTCCCTACCACCCCCCCTCCCTCCCTCCCTCCCTACCACCCCCCCTCCCCCCCTCATCTCCCACCCACCCTCCCTCCCTCCCTCCCTCCCTCACCTACCGCCTCGCCCACTCTGACAACCTCAACGAAGAGCGCCCAGCAGGCGGTCGGGCAGATGGTGGCAGATAAGCGAGGACCTCATGCTGGGTCCTCGCCTCCTCAAAGTCTCTTCTCGCTGCGTCTGCGGTGAGGGAGAGGCACCTCGAACGCTCCCTGGCTACTGTCTTACTCGGAGGAGGAGGGAGAGGGGGGGGGGGGGGGGGAGGGGGGGGGAGGATGGGAGGATTGGAGAGGGAGGGTAGGAGGGGAGAGGGAGGGTAGGAAAGAAAGGGGGCAAGGGGAGAGGAGGAGGGGAAAGGGAGGGTAGGAGGGTAGAGGGATAAGGAGAGAGGGAGAAGGAGGGGAGAGGGAGAGGCAGGGTAGAGGGATAAGGGGAGAGGGTAGGGGGGAGGGAGATCGGGCGGAAGAGAAAGGGGGGATTTGGGTAAAGGAATAAGGGGGTGGGGGGGGGGGGGCGTGAGTTCGTGTGTTTTGACTACTGTTGGTAAGTGTTGGTAATAGCATTGCTAGTTTTGATCTGGATATCATCATTTTCTTCTAAATAATGTTGATGATGATAGCGTTGGAGAATAATAATAATAAATGCTATTAGGGAATAAGGAGGATTATGAACATGATGATGGTAGTATTAAAAATAACGATAACAATCATTAGGAAATATTGCTAAAATAATGATGAAATTAATGCTACTATTTAGTAATGACAACAGTTAGCAAAGGTAGCAATAATAAGGAAATAACAGAATCCCATGATAAAGGTGCATAGAGGGATAGAAAGAAAAGAATGGCTTGGGAAAAGACACACACGAGAAGAAATAAGTGAAGAAGAGTAAGACCAAACAGAGGAATAAGTGAAGAAAGGAAAGAACACAGAAAAAAAATAAGGAAGATGGAAAGAACACAGAAAGATGTAAGTGACGAAAAGAAAGAACACAAAGGAATAAACGAAGGAAGGGAAATAAATAGAGAAAAGAAGGAACACAAAGGAATAAGCGAAGGAAGGAAAGAACACAGAAAGAAATAAGAAGAGAAAGAACAATAAAAGCAATAAGGAACAAGAGAAAACACAGAAAGAAATAAATGACGAAAAGAAAGAACACACAAAGAAAGAAATGAAGAAAAGGAGGAACAAACAAAGAAATGCGTAATGAACAAAAAAAAGGAAAAACATATAACAAAATATAGTCAAATAACACAAAAAAAAGAAAGAAAAAAAAAAGAAAGGTAAATCATATGAAAATCTGCTAAAAAGAAACAAAAGAAACTCGAAAACGTATTTTAAAGAAATGCAAATCTCCTCGTCAGTGAAAACAAAACTTATTAATCAACTTGTCTCTTCTTTTTATAGTTTTTTTTTTTTTTTTTTTTTTTGTTAAGTGAAAGAAGAAATAGAGGTGAAGAGAGAGATATAAGCATACGTGTGTATATTCTAATTAACAGACTTATGTGTATATAAAAGCTATTCACAGTCGACTAAAACCTAACTCTCTCTCTCTCTCTCTCTCTCTCTCTCTCTCTCTCTCTCTCTCTCTCTCTCTCTCTCTCTCTCTCTCTCTCTCTCTCACTCACTCACTCACTCACTTACTCACACACACACACACACCTAAATATACGCTATTTAGCCCACTCATCCCCAGGCGCAGGTCCCTATGAGCGGGCGTTTTCGGCTGGGTGTGCAAAGCGAGGAGCCGAAGGTAGGAAGGGCGCGAGGCTGGACAGAGTGGCGACAGGCAAAGATAACGAAGCCATTCCAGCCCGCTCTCGGCCCAGGACTCGCAGATGACCGCAAACGCCTCTGATGGAACGCACTCTCTTCCTCACTCTCTGGTTTCTGAAGCGGGTGGATCGGTTTTCTAAGACTTGCGTAAAGGGGAACACAGGGACAGCCGGTTTCTTTTTTTTTTGTTGTTGTTGTTGTTTGTTTAAGTCGTGCGGCGGAGTAACGTTTGTTTGTTTTTGTTTATCTTCGTGTGGTAGAGTAAGAGAGTAACTGCGGTCTGTTTCGTTTTCTTTTCTTTCTTTCTTTCTCTGTCAAATAACGTTCATCCTTTTTTTTTTTTTTTTTTTTTTTTTAAGACAATATTAGCGTAATATTAATTTCTCTTCAACTCTAAAATATATTGAAAAAAACATGGTTGACATATTCGACTTTATATGATGTCAGTGGTTCAAAACAATGAATCCACAGCTTACGGATTTAGAGAGAGAGAGAGAGAGAGAGAGAGAGAGAGAGAGAGAGAGAGAGAGAGAGAGAGAGAGAGAGAGAGAGGGGGGGGGGGAGGGAGAGGGAGGGAGAGGGGGAGGGAGAGGGAGAGGGAGAGGGAGAGGGAGAGGGAGAGAGGGAGAGGGAGAGAGAGAGAGGGAGAGAGGGAAGGAGGGAGGGAGAGAGAGAGAGAGAGAGAGAGATGGAGTTAAACAATGGTAGATGAAATATATGAATAGACAAAAGTACTTTTGTTTGTATTGCTGAAAACGTTCTATTGTTGAATGAATTTTCGTGCACTTTTGTTTTCCGAAATTTTAGTACTTAACTCCTCATCTCCCCCCCCCCCCCCACCTCTCTCTCTCTCTCTCTCTCTCTCTCTCTCTCTCTCTCTCTCGCTCTCTCTCTCTCTCTCCCTCCCTCCTTCCCTCCCTCCCTCCTTCCTTCCTTCCCTCCCTTCCTCCCTCCTTCCTTCCCTCCCTTCCTCCCTCCTTCCTTCCCTCCCTCCTTCCATCCCTCCCTCCCTCCCTCCTTCCATTCCTCCCTCCCTCCCTCCCTCCTTCCTTCCCTCCCTCCCTCTTTCCTTCCCTCCCTCCCTCCCTCCTTCCCTCCCTACCCCTCTCTCTCTCTCCCTCTCTCCTAATAAACTCCGTAAACTTTACATCTTTCCCCCCACACCCATTTCAAAAACGAGAACGGTGTACATTTGACTCCCATTATAGCAGACAACGTCGCCCTGTTCAGCCGAGGTCCGAAGTTCCGTTACGTTCCCTGCGACGCTGTTTCGAAACCTCGAATCCTGTTTCAACACTTAGATAATGAACCTACATTTGGGCCTCTCGAAGCTCTGGCCATGGGAAAGGTCCCTCGGCGTCCCTTACGTCTTTGTTGGTGTAGATCACGTGCTAATTATGATGACGGGGCTGGTAATAATGATAAGGATATTGTAAAGTAGCAATGATGATAATGGCATATGATAATGATAATGATTATGATGAAACTCGCTTTGGTATGGATATCTACATAAATAGGGATGGTAATGGTAAAATAAAGACGATAATGACAATGACGAAAGAAATGGCAAAAGCAAGAGCAACGATAATGAAGTTACGAATGATGACGAAATAACGAAGTAAAAACAAGAAAGAAATCTCGTGAGAATTGCATATATTTTGTGTTATGGAGATACATTATCTGCAGTTTTAGTCGGACTTAGTTTGTATTTTTTAATTATTTTTTTACGTTATTATATATATATATATATATTTTTTTTTATTATCATTATTTTTTACTTTATTATATCTTTTGTCGTTGATCTTCGGGTTGGCACATTGACGAATTGGTATATAAGTAATAGTAGATATAAGAAATGGTTTAGCATTTGAGACATTGCTTCACGATTATTTTTTTTTATTTTTTTTATTTTTAAGTATGGGAGATTGTAAGAAAAATGGGTGAGTAAGGGTTAAGGGGACATTTCTTGCCAGTATGATTCATAAAGTAAATTCCTCCATCTTATTGCCACATCAAACCGGATAACATTAAAAACCAATTACGCGCACACACGCATATGGACATACACAGACACACATAAACACAAGACCTTCCACAGACTAACAGACAGAGACACATATGCACACGCACACACGCACGCACACACACACACACACACGCACACACACACACAAACACACACACATACACACACACACACACACGCACACACATAAACAAGACAGACACCGCAGCTTTTTTTTTTCTCTCAACCCCCCCCCCCCCCCCCCGCCCCCCCACCCCAAAGATATATCTATAAAAGCGAAACCGAAACTTCCTCTTGAGAAACGCTACAATATCCACCATTTCGAGACGAGATCCTATCACCACGTTGTAAGGAATTGCGTCATATGCAAGGCAGGAAGACAATAAACCATGTCTGTCCAGCCCTCTGGCTCCCTTTGAAACCTGTTAATGAATATAAAAACGAAAAAAAACACGAAAAACGGAAGAAAAAAAGTGTGAGGGAGGGGGAGGGGGGGGAAGTCCGATAATTTTTCAATTGTTTAGGGCTATGTATCATTATAACGCCTTTGGTTCGTGTGTTGTAAACCATCCTCTCCCTCCCTCCCTCCCTTCCTTCCTCTCTCTCTTCTCTCTCTCTCTCTCTCTCTCTCTCTCTCTCTCTTCGTATGTTGGCGATTTAACATGTCGAATTTTCCATCCCATTTTCATTCATCCAAACTTTTTCTTTTTCTTTGTACTTCTTGCATTTCCACGTTTATCTATTTTCTCGGTGTTATTCTTTGTTTTGTTTTTGTCTTTGTCTCCCATAGCACTCAGACACTCAAGATTAAAATCTCTAAAGGACGAAAAGAGCTCCTTAATAATTCCTTGCGGAGGTGAGTTTATTGCGGAAATGCCTCCAGATGATAAGGCGTGGGAGGGGGGAGGGGGGAGGGGGAAGGGGAGGGAAGGAGGGAGGGAGGGGGAAGGGGAGGGAAGGAGGGAGGGGGGAGGGGGGTAAGGGAAGGAGGGAGGGAGGGGAAAGGGGATGTTAGAGGGAGGGAGGGAGGGAGGGAGGGAGGGAGGGAGGGCTATAGATAGGGGCAAGAGAGGGGGGGGGGGATGGGAACGTTGGAGAAGGAGAGGATGAAGATGAAGTGAGAGAGAGAAAGAGGTGTAGAGATTGGGGAAGAAGGGGAGAAGAGATAGAGGGGAGAGCGAGGCAGGTATAGGAGGAAGAGAAGGGAAGTACAAGAGGCAGATGAGAGTAGGGAAAGAAAGGGAAAGAGAAAGGAGTAGGGAAAAGAAGGGAGAGAGGACAAAGGGGACGTGGCAGAGGTGGGGCGAATGGAAGAGAGGAGAAAGAGAGGGAGGGGAAAGGGAGGAGGAAGAGAGTGAGGAGAGGGGGAGAAGGAAGAGAAGGAGAGGGGGAACCAGAGGCGTAGAGGGAGAGGAGGAAGAGAGGGAGGAGGGGGGGAGAAGGAAGAGAAGGAGAGGGGGAACCAGAGGCGTAGAGGGGGAAGAGGAAGAGAGGGAGGGGAGGGGGAGAAGGAAGAGAAGGAGAGGGGGAACCAGAGGCGTAGAGGGGGAAGAGGAAGAGAGGGAGGGGAGGGGGAGAAGGAAGAGAAGGAGAGGGGGAACCAGAGGCGTAGAGGGGGAAGAGGAAGAGAGGGAGGGGAGGGGGAGAAGGAAGAGAAGGAGAGGGGGAACCAGAGGCGTAGAGGGGGAGGAGGAAGAGAGGGAGAGGGGGAACCAGAGGCCGTAGAGGGGGAGGAGGAAGAGAGGGAGGAGGGGGGGAGAAGAAGGGGGGGAGAGGAGACGGCCTTGCCAGAGTCGCCAGCAGATACCGATGCTGTGCCTCGACATCCGGGCCTGTGCAAGTCTCAGTGTCTCCTCTCTTCGTCTTTTGTTGTTTTTTCGTTTTTTGATTTTTGTCTTTTTCTAGGTCGTTCTAATATTTAAATTTGCTTCTTGGATTTTCATAAGTGTTTGACTGTCTATTTATATCTTGCTTTGTTCGTCTGTCTGTCCCGCTCTCTCTCTCTCTCTCTCTCTCTCTCTCTCTCTCTCTCTCTCTCTCTCTCTCTCTCTCTCTCTCTCTCTCTCTCTCTCTCTCTCTCTTCCTTTCCCTCTTTCTCAATCACTCCTTCCCTCCCTAAAACATTCACCCCTCCCTCCTTACCCCGCCCCCCTGTCCTTCCCCTCCCCCTCCTCCCTCTCTCGGTGAATGTTTCTTTTTGTCTCCTTTTTTTTATCATAATTTCTCTATTGCCAGGTGTCTCTCTCAGGGGAGAATATGTCGGTGCTTGTAAAGGCAATTATACGAGCTTTTGATGGGATATTGTGGACCAAAGTTGATTAATTTCTCTCCTCTCTCTTCGGTATTTCTTTAGAGTTTAGATTGTTCTCTTTATGTATTTTTTTTGTTATCTTTATTTCTGTGTTTTGTTACTGATGATCCGCTGTTTGTTGATTGCTTTTGATATGTTGCAGGTTTTGTGTTTATTAGAGTTGTTGTTTTCGTTTTATGATTATAATAATGATTATGCAATAATTATAATTATTACCTTACTACTGATGCTACTAATTTTGTGTTTACTGTTCTCATTGTTATTATCTTTATTATTTCTATTATAATAACTATTACTATTACTATTATATTATGATTATCATTAGCATTTTTATCGTAATTGTCATTATTATAAATATCATTACTATCTTGTATATTATCGTTATTATTATTATCATTATGATTGTTGTTGTTGCTGTTGTTGTTATTATTTTTCTTATTACTATTATTAATATCATTACTACCATCAGGTATATTATCATTATCATTATTACGATTACTACGATCATCACTATTGTCATTTTCATTATTAATGTCATCATAATCAATATTATCATTGTTATCATTACTATCAGTACTTTTATGGCTATTGATATTATTATCATTATTATTATTATAATCATTATAAGCATTACCATTATAATTATCATTACTATTATTATTATTATTATTATTATTATTATTATTATCCTTATCATTACCACAATTATCATCATTCTCATTATCATAATTACTATTACTATTATTATTGTTATCATTCTCATTATTATTATTATTATTATTATTTGAGAGAGAGCTCCCGAAAGGTACAATTTCGACCTTATAGTCTTCTCTGCCTTTCTTTCGCACTGTCACTCCGTATCTGCCAACTAGATCCTATTTTTGTCATTATCATTACTATCATCATTATGCTTGTCATTATTGCTAATGCTTTTATTGCTGCTATTTTTATAATTGTTGCCAGCATTAACATTTGTATTATTATTATTATTACTATTATTCTTATTACCATCATTATTACGATTATCACCATTATCATTGTTATCACTACCCTAGATTTATCATCATTAGCCATTGTCATTATCATCTTTATTATTGTTTATCGCTATCACTTTCTTTCACTTTCTTTTTTATCATAATTACTCCTTCTGTCCTGTAAACGAGTAACTACAGACTTTACTTTCAGACATAATTGGATTTGGATATTTTTGTTTCTTTTTTCTTGTATATGAGAGACATAATTTATGTGTGTTCATGATAGATGAGATCGAATACTTTGGGATAATTGGATATTGAGCTGTGGATGTGTGTGTGTGTGTGTGTGTGTGTGTGTGTGTGTGTGTGTGTGTGTGTGTGTGTGTGTGTGTGTGTGTGTGTGCGTTTCCGTATATGCGTGTGCGCGTGTGTGTGTGTGTGTGCTCATGCGCGAAGAGCAGCAAGAAAAAGAAAGAATAAATAAAACGACAGAGAAAGAGCAAAATAAACAAAAATAGATGAATTACTTCGGAAAGGGAAGAAGATAAAAAGTACGAGAAGATGAAAGAAGAGAGAGAGAGAGAGAGAGAGAGAGAGAGAGAGAGAGAGAGAGAGAGAGAGAGAGAGAGAGAGAGAGAGAGAGAGAGAGAGAGAGAAGAAGAGGCATAAGAAGTGAAACACTCTATCATTCCATCCAGAAACCCTCACCCCCCTAAGATGACAAAAAAAGTGTATGATACTGAAATACGTCATATAGCACATATTAGTAAGCCCTTAGCCCCCGATATCAGTCGACCAGCCATTAACATCAGTCACTAAACCCCTAAATTCAGTGACTAAGCCTTCCTTTATCAGGTTTCAAGCCTTCGATATCAGTGCCTCATCCCCTGAATATCTGCTCTGCTATCCTGTTCTCTCCTCATTCCCATCTTTTGTATTTCTTTTCCGACTTTTTTTTTTTTCTCTGTCTCTCTGTCTCTCTTTCTCTTTTTATCTTTCTTTCTTTCTCTTTCTCTCTTTCTCTCTTTCTCTCTTTCTCTTTCTCTCTTTCTCTCGTTTTCTCTTTTTCTCTTTTTCTCTTTCTCTCTCTCTCTTCCTCTCTCTCTCTTCCTCTCTCTCCCTCTCTCTCTCTCTCTCTCTCTCTCTCTCTCTCTCTCTCTCTCTCTCTCTCTCTCTCTCTCTCTCTCTCTTTCTCTCTCTCTCTCTCATCATCATCATTATCTATGTTATTCTAGAATAAAAAAATATTTTATTTCGTCGTATGCGTTATTTCCATTTTTTTTTTTTTTCAATTTCCGCCTTCTCTTCTCCTTATTCTTCCTTTTTATCCCTTCTCACATTTAATCTTTATTTCCCTCTCCCCTTCTCTCCTCTCTCCCTTCCCCTTCCTCGGTCTCCCTTTTTTTTCTTCCTCATCCTCAGTAATCCATTCAATTCTTCTATTTCCTTCCATCCTTAGATTCCATCTTCTTTCTACCCTTCTTCCTCCTTTATCTGCTCATCCCTCTTCCTCTTCACCCCCCCCCCCCTCATTCCCTCCGTCACTTCCTTTTCTTTCTCTCTTACTCCTTCTATTTATTCCCAATTCCTCCACTTCCTCCTTCCCATTCCTTCCCTCTCTCCTTACCCCTACCCAATTCCCTTCCTTTTATCTCCCCTTACCCTATCCCCTCCTTCACCTCCTCCCCTCCCTCCACCTCCTCCCTTTATCATTTCCTCCCCTCCCCTCCTTCCACCTTCTCCCATTACCCTTTCCCTCCCCTCCCTCCACCTCCTCCCTTTA
Organism: Penaeus chinensis; assembly: GCF_019202785.1. NCBI lineage: Eukaryota > Metazoa > Arthropoda > Malacostraca > Decapoda > Penaeidae > Penaeus > Penaeus chinensis. Next base: position 6,907,278 of record NC_061839.1, read on the forward strand.
CCATTCCCTCCCCTCCCCTCCTTCCACCTTCTCCCATTACCCTTTCCCTCCTCCTCCCTCTTACCTCCCTCTTCCCTCCCCCCCCCATTACGCTTTCCCTCCTCCTCCATTACCCTTTCCCTCCTCCTCCATTACCCTTTCCCTCCTCCCCCCCTTACCTCCCTTTCCTTCCTCCCCCCCATTACCCTTTCCCTCCTCCCCCCCTTACCTCCTTCCCTCCTCCCCCTCCCCAATTACCCTTTCCCTCCTCCCCCCTCCCCCTCACCTCCTCCTTCCCTCCTCTTCCCCCTCTCACCCTACCCTTCAAGATGCCTCACCTTTCCACCCTCTTAGCAGTGTGTGGGCAGGAGAAACCCACTCTATAGTTTACCCTTCCCGTTTCACCCTTGCCACTCATAGGGACTTCAGCTGGGGCAATGAATGAGATACGGAGGCCTCATAATTTTTCACTTCTTTGCGTCTATTTTCTCTCAATGTTTCGTTTGAGGTTTGAGGTTTGTTGTGGGGTCGTTTTGTTTGTAGTTGTGTGTGTTTGTTTGTTGTTTTGGTTGTAAAATTATTCTTACGGTTTGTTTTTGTCTATTCCTTTTAAATTTTTTTCTTTTTTTGAGAAATCTTTATTATTATCATTATCATTGTCATTATCATAATTGGCAGCATTCTATCAGTATACACATTTTTATTGGAAAATAATGAACGATTAAATCCCAGTTCCTTTTTCTTGTGACATTTAATCTTAACCTTCCTAAAAAAGAACGAGAGGAGAGAGAAAAAAAGACAAACAGAAAAAAATATAACAATATATATTCGATCAAGGATGCAAGTGATATTCGGTGATTGAGTTGTTGCCAGACGCGACGGCGTTGAGAAGATGAACGAAGGTTAAGAAAATGAAGCAGGATCACGAGAGAGAAGAAAAAAGAAGATACAAACGAAAAGAAGAAAAAGAAGATGAAGGAATAGGAAGAAGAGTACGAAAATGAGGAGGAAGAGGAGAACGAAAGAGACCTCTTTTTTTTTTTCTCTTCGCCTTATCAGTCTCCCTTTCCTTCAGCACCTTACTCGAACACAGACATCTGGTTGTGGCAACACTGAGCCAGTCAACACCAGCGGAATGTGTTGTGTGATTGGGTCTTGCCAATTAAAGATCCATTAACAAAGGGGCTAAAAAACCGAAGACACGGGACATACATAGTAATGATTTTAATACACACATCTGGAGCGACTTAAATTTGATGGGGGAAAAAATTGGGGGGACTCTTTCAAGATCGGATATAAGGATTAGGGTTGGATATGTATATTTTGAGGTGGATTTGACTGATGGGGGAGCGTAGCGATGAGAGAGAGAGAGAGAGAGAGAGAGAGAGAGAGAGAGAGAGAGAGAGAGAGAGAGAGAGAGAGAGAGAGAGAGAGAGAGGAGAGAGAGAGAGAGGGGGGGGTGGAGAGAGAGAGGGGAGAGAGAGAATGAGGCAGAGAAGGAGAGACAGACAGAGACAGAGTGAGACAGAGACAAAGAAAGGCAGACAGACAGATGAATAGGTAGGGTGATAGATGCAGCGTTAGATACATACTAATTACACACAATTCATACATGAACGAATGACCACAGCAACAAATAAAGATAAATCTACTGTCAGAGAGACAGATAACTTGACATGCAGAAGACAAATATCCAGCTAACTTGCTAACTACATTGAGAGATGAACGACAAACGCCATAGACAGATGTGCAAACATAGTGAAATATGCTGTACCTGTGAAATGAACGAGAGGGAGAGTTACAGGTGATAGAAAGTCCAACAAAATAAAACTTACAAGAATAGACAAACAACGGACGCAAGAAAGCCTATACATAAACAAAGACACAAACAAACATAAAAAAGATATCAGAGTTATATCTCATACGACCATACCCAGTAGGACGAGAAACAGACAGGCAAACCGACAAAGCCACGGTTAAATAGACAGCCAGACAAACCCACGGTGAGGCGAGTCTTGCGAGAGCTCAACTAGTAGGCTAACAATCAGACATACAAACTGACAAAGCCATGGACAGACAAAAAGCCATAGCGAGACGTGTCTTGCGAGAGCCCAAACAGACAAACTGACTCAGCTACAGACAGACAGAAAGCCATAGCGAGGTGCGTCTCGCGAGAGCCCGACCAGTAGTGCATCCTGCCACCGCACCCAGGGGTGTGGAGCGTCTCCTTATACGAGCAAAGTCCATAAAACTGTTAGCTGAGATGGCAACTCTCAAAACACAGTGTAAACGTGTGTTAAAAGGTGACTCATATGCAGGCTACGTGAATCATAAGGGGATTTTTCGCTTAGGTGAAGGCTCTTGCCGCCGCTGCCGCTGTTAGTGAGTCAAATAAAGGAGTGTATTTGTATTCCAGATGTCGGGAGGGAAAGGAATGGTGGTTTTCCAGCTTGGTTTGATGGGCGATGCCGTGTCGTTTCGTGCGGAAAAATGGGTGTATCTATTGAGTGGTTTGAAAACAAATTGCTTCTAGTTACCATTACGGCTTCGCATAAAACTAGAATAAAACGAATTTTAAAAAAGCACCAGTATATAAATAAATAATGACTAAGTGAATATTTGATAGAGCGAATCAGTCAATCAATAATAAAAAAAAATGATAAAGCTTGTATACTCAAAATACATACGAGTGCGAGAATATAATTTCCTGTACTCTAAAAATGACATACCTTCTTCCAGGTGCATCTTATGTACTTCATCAAAACTTGATATAATTAGGAGACAAAGCCACTGGACCGGTTCGTCGATGGCTAAATAGCAAGGGATTTTTGTTTTTCTTTTTGTCTCATGCGTTTTCCTCACCCCCCCCCCCCCCGCCCCCTCCTTCTCCTACACAGACACACACAAAAAAAAAAAAAAAAAAAAACATGCAATCATCACACCGATCTGATTAATCCAATGAAAATACAGTAAATGTGATTTCGATGTTAACGCACGCACCACCTGTGGATAACAGGACAGGTAGATATGCACACCTGTCTTAGCCTCGAGCAGAGACACATCTTCCAAGAAATTAGGGCCTGTTCTTGGAGGCTCTGGACTGACCATCCTACTTTGACATCCCGTGAGGATTTCCTTCAAGAAAAAAAAAAGAGAGAGAGAGAGGGGGGGGGGGAGGGAGAGGGAGAGAGAGGGGGAAGGGGAGAGGGAGAGGGAGAGGGAGATGGAGGGAGAGGGAGGGAGAAGGAGAGGGAGAGGGAGATGGAGGGAGAGGGAGGGAGAAGGAGAGGGAGAGGGAGAGGGAGAGGGAGAGAGAGAGAGAGGGGGAAGGGGACAGGGAGAGAGTGAGGGAGAGAAAGGGAGAGGGAGAGGGATATATATATATATATATATATATATATATATATATAGAGAGAGAGAGAGAGAGAGAGAGAGAGAGAAGAGTAAGAAGAAATTACTACCAGATTGTTTTTATTTTCCTTACTACTATTATCATTATTATCGTGACTGTCTATTACTATTACCATTGTTATTATTATTATGGGTATTATCATCATTATCATCATTAGTATCATTATCGTTATTATAAATATTATCATCATTATTATCATTATTACTATCATTGTTATTATTTTGTCATTACTATCATTAATAATAATATTAGTTTTATCATTGCCATTATCATTATTATCATTCTTGTTATTATTTTACTATTATTATCCTCACTATTATTATTATCATTCCTGTTATCATTGATACTACTAGAATTACTGTCATTATCAATATCATCCTTACCATCATCATTATTATCATTATTATTCGTATTAGTATTAACATTACCATCATCACCGTCTTCATCATTATCATCATTATCATTAAAGTAATCATCCATGTTATCCTTAGAATCCTGTGTTTTATTATATATCCATCGGCTGCATTTAGTCCGTACATCAAATAGAGTTTAGCAGAATGATTAATGCACAAACATGCATTGAAATGATTTAGATATTTTGTGCCTGCATTATGATTGCTAAGTTGTGTCTTGGTTATGCCCGTGGTACATATACTGCCATTTGCGATGCAGTAATTTGCATATATACGTATATCTATAACTATATATATTATTTCTTTCTGTCTCTTGGTAGTAATGGCAATATATAACGATAATGATCATATCAGTAAGATCGTCAAGAATAATGGCCAATAATTGTAATAATGGTAATAATTTTTAACAACAAAAATATATTCATTTCAACAACAATACTGAACAACAACAGCCACCACGACACACAACAACAACAAAAAACATCACACGAAGGCTCACACATATCACGGCGTTGCTAAGATTGTCACTGGCCAAAAAAATCCTCGGGTTATCTTCTCACTAACGGAAACGGAGACAAGAGCCACTAATAGTAATTAGCATAATAATGAAGGGAGAGCATTAATGATGATGATGATGATGGGGGCGGTGATGGTGGTGGTGGTGGTGGTGGTGATGATGATGATGATGATGATGATGATGATGATGATGATGATGATGATGATGATGATGATGATGATGATGATGATGATGATGATGGTGATGGTGATGGTGATGGTGATGGTGATGGTGATGGTGATGGTGGTGAAGAGGAGATGAAAGGGAGGACGAAGACGAGACGGACGATAATAACGTCATTAGCAACACCAGTACCGCCAATAACGACCAAGGCAAACAACAACAAAGCGAACAGCCCAAATACCCGAAGAAATCGACCAACAGATAAACCATACTGTTTTGAAGGCCTTGTCAGATCACCGAGACGGAGACACAGACAAGAAGCCAAAGCACCCGGGAACAGCCATGAGAACCCGTTTTGGATAAAGTAGGATAAAAAAAAGTTAAAAAAAGTAAAAAAAAAAAAAAAGAAAAGGTAAAAATACTCCCATCCCTTGAGCTAATGAGCCCACTGATAGCAGAGTCCGCGCATGCGCCCTTACCTAATAACACATAAAATACCTGTCTATTATCTCTCACCTGACAAAAACATGACCCATCTACAGATAATTAGGCCCTACAGGTAAGTGTTTTGTGAGTGTACACCGCTGATATCAAAAGCAGGCTAGTAATTGTGAAAATGCTTCTCATTCTCCCGTGTGATTCGGTGTTGTGACACATTACAATCTGGCCTTTTCTGCTCGATATAATGGACACGGGGACACGGGGACGAGTTCGAGCAATTTTCGGATTTTTGTCCTTTTCTTCTGGGTGTGTGTTTGTTTATTTTTATTCATATAGTGCTACGTGACTAAATACCAAATGAAATATTAAATAGATTCGTAACTGTCACATGGGGGAACACCTATCTTTTTAGTTCCAACAGTTAATAAAATGAAATATGAAAGATTTGATTTTATACACACACACACACACACACACACACACACACACACACACACATATTTATATCTGTGTGTGTGTGTGTGTGTGTGTGTGTGTGTGTGTGTGTGTGTGTGTGTGTGTGTGTGTGTGTGTGTGTGTGTCACTGTGTTGATTTGCAACATATTGTATTCCATCAACAAATACTAAAACTCATACATCAAAAGTCTGCAACATCAGTGTCACCCTGAAGAAATAAAAAAGAAAAGAGAAAACAAAAAAAATACTTTCACCGTCTTTTGAACACATCGAAAGAGTAAACAACACAGCCTTTCTGTATCTGCTAGTTGTTATGATTGTCACCAGCTTCCAGTGAAGGACAGGGAGGTGGGGGGGGGGGGGGAGAAGGGGAGGTCCGGGTTGTAGGGGGGGAGAAGAGGGGGGGGGGTGAGGCGGGTTTAAGAGAGGGGGGGGGGGGTTCTAGCGGGTGAGAGGAGGGGGGGCAAGAGGGTGAGAGATATGAAGAAAGCGAGTGAGGGGGAGATGAGAAAGGGGTGGGAGGGGGATGAGAAGGAGAGGACAAGGGAGGGGGTGAGAAGAAGGGGCGCGAAGGGGGTGCGGGGTTAAGGGGGGGAAGGGTAGGTTGCTGTCGTGCACATGCGCTATGTAAGCAATGGCTCTCCCCCCAGGCAGCTGATAACACACAAGATAGATTCTGTAACACTTGTTCTTCGGCCATATATGGAGGCGCAGATCACAGGCTGTTCTGTCTTAACAGCCATTAACTGCTCACCAAATGACTTGCTTAAGCAGCGGAGGAGTCGGTTAGGAGTAGCAGAAGCAGGAGCAGACGCGGCAGAGGTGAAATAAGAAAAACGATAAGGAGAAGCACTTTTTGATATCTAAATAAGGGGGGGAAATCTGCACGAAGTTGCTCCTGTTAGAAAAAAAAAAAGAAACACAAAAATAACAAAAAAACTCAACATTGAAAATCTACTGAGACAAAAACACACACCGGCTACACGCAAATACGCACGCAAAACCACACACAGAGAGGAACACGTACACACATACACCACGACAGCCAGTATAGCAGACACTATTGTGCTGAATGTCTGGCTAGCGTATGTCAGTGCTACTGAATGAGGGGGGTCTGGCGTCTCTCTCTCTCTCTCTCTCTCTCTCTCTCTCTCTCTCTCTCTCTCTCTCTCTCTCTCTCTCTCTCTCTCTCTCTCTCTCTCTCTCTCTCTATCTCCATGTTCCGCCATTCCCTCCTTCCCTCCATCTTTCTCATATCGATGTCTTCCTCTTACCTTCCTCATCCCTCTACTCTATCGTCCTCCCTACCACTCTATCTCTCTTTTCCCCCCGTTTGGTTCTCCTGCTATCTTTCCCTCCGCTTCTATCACACCCTCCACTTTCCCTCTCGCTATCCTGACACCCTCCACCCTCCCTCCCTCCCCCCCCTCTCCCGTTCCTCTACCTTCTCTCCCGTTCCTCTACCTTCCCTCCCTCTTTCTCTCCCTCTTTCTCTCCCTCCTTCCTCCTCCCTCGCCCTCTTTCTCTCCCTCCTTCCTCCTCCCTCGCCCTCTTTCTCTCCCTCCTTCCTCCTCCCTCGCCCTCTTTATCTCCCTCCTTCCTCCCTCCCTCCCTCGCCCTCTTTCTCTCCCTCCTCCCTCCTCCCTCGCCCTCTTTCCCTCCCTCCTCCCTCCTCCCTCGCCCTCTTTCTCTCCCTCCTTCCTCCCCCCCCCCGCCCTCTTTCTCTCCCTCCTCCCTCGCCCTCTTTCTCTCCCTCCTTCCTCCCCCCTCCCCCGCCCTCTTTCTCTCCCTCCTCCCTCCTCCCTCGCCCTCTTTCTCTCCCTCCTTCCTCCCCCCCCCCCGCCCTCTTTCTCTCCCTCCTCCCTCCTCCCTCGCCCACTCGCTCTCCCCGTCCTTGCCACCCTCCGCCATGGCCAAGATAACTTTCAAGACACGTGGGAAATGCACTTGGAAGTGACCAAGAATCTTGGCCGCTTCCCAGACACGGAAGGCTTCTCGACTACGCGTGTAAGACGTAAGCAAACCATTCATTATGTCTCTACTTTTGGGCTCTCGATCGAACGGGCAAAATATGACTATTTTATAAGCTATAGGTGAGCACTGATGGGATAAAACGGGCAAAATATGACTTATTTTATTAGCTATGGGTAAGCGCTGATGGCGATCGAACGGGGAAACACGACTTTATATGCTATGGATAAGCATTAGTTAATGGTGACATCAACGAGTATGATAATCAGAACTGATGTATGTGTAGGTAAGTGAAAGTTCGTATAAGGAGAGAAGGATAGGCAAGGGAGAGGGAGAAAAAAATATGGAGAGATGAAGAGATAAAAAACAACACATATGCAAAAATGAGAGGAGACACGCGAAGAGAAAAAACATGAATAGAAGACGCCTGAAAAGAGAAAGAGAAAGAGACAGGGACAAACAAAATCAAGGACAAACATACATGCGAGAGAGAGAGAGAGAGAGAGAGAGAGAGAGATAGAGAGAAAGAGAGAGAGAGAGAGAGAGAGAGAGAGAGAGAGAGAGAGAGAGAGAGAGAGAGAGAGAGAGAGAGATAAAGAAAGAACGAAAGAGAAAGAAAGAAAGAAAGAAAGAGAAAAAGAGAAAGAGAAAAAGAGAAAAGAAAAGAAAGAAAGAGAGAGAAAGTGAGAGAAATACACACAAAGGGAACGAACGCCTTAAAACTCCTTGTATCCGAAAGTGCAACTGCGTTAAGAACAAGGACACATTTCAGTTGCTAAGAAACTGACATGTTTGCAGAAACGTGGAATCTTTTTGTACATGGGGATATGCCAAAGTGCGGTGCCGAGGTTCAGATCTCGTGTTTTCTCCTTTGGGGTAAATTATAAGAACATATTTGCAGGACTGATGCCATAAATTTCAGTGTTTACATCTGTCTATATATTTGATTGTCCGTTTGTCTGTCTAGTGTGTGTGTGTGTGTGTGTGTGTGTGTGTGTGTGTGTGTGTGTGTGTGTGTGTGTGTGTGTGTGTGTGTATGTGTGTGTGTGTGTGTGTGTGTGTGTGTGTGTGTGTGTGTGTGTGTGTGTGTGTGTGTGTGTGTGTGTGTGTGTGTGTCTTATAACATCCAAAAACATTTTATAGCATATCATGCCCATATATGGTTCGTAAAGATTATATATCTATATGCTACATTTAGCCTACTAATATGATATCAAATTAACATTACATGTATATTATATAGATATATTGATAAATTAGATTTCAGGAAAAAGATGTTTATATTATATCGAAATAATAGCCAAATGATACAATATGAAATATTTATACTTATGCAGTAGACGTATTTACACGCATAATGTATATTCTGTGTACAATAAGTGCATTTACACACACAGCACCAAGACACAACTGTTAGATTAGGAGAAAAGATATGAATGGAATAATGAACATGGCGAAGAAGAAAACGGAGGAGAAAAATGAAAGAGAATAAATAAATCGAAAATTGGAATAAATATGTGCACTCCATGAGACGGAAAGTAATGGACAAACACACTTACACAAACACACATTCATTCATTCTCTCTCTCTCTCTCTCTGACCCCCCTCTCGCTCCCTCCCTCCCTCCCTCCCTACCTCCCTCTCTCTCTCTCTCTCTCTCTCTCTCTCTCTCTCTCTCTCTCTCTCTCTCTCTTCCACACACACACATACACACACACGAACACACTAACACACTAACACACTAACACACTAACACACTAACACACTAACACACTAACACACTAACACACTAACACACTAACACACTAACACAATCACAATCACACACACACACACACACACACACACACACACACACACACACACACACACACACACACACACACACACACACACACACACACACACACACGCATCCGAGGCGCTGTCTCCCGCTTCACAATCCACTGTTTTATGGCACTAACTTAGAAGGTGTGTTCGCGTGGTGACTCCATCAGCATCTTTGGAAAAGAATGTCTCCTTCATGCTGACATTTTTCGTTCATTTTGTCCATTACTGCACTGATACCGCGTGTATTCGTCTCTCTCGACAGGTCTTGAGTAAAGGAGATTTTTGGATATATATATATTTTCCATGGGTTTTATTTATTTATTTATTTGTGGATTCTTTTTTTTTTTCTTTTTTTTTTTTTTGAGGGGCTACGGGTGTATAAAATGTATGTGTTGGGATTCATATGTGGGCGGTAATTCAT
>NC_061839.1:6929379-6931879 GCF_019202785.1 Penaeus chinensis
GGGGAATCGAAGTAGAGTAGGGAATTAAGCAAGTATGTATCTATATACACACTGTATAACATACTGTACATACAGAAACACACCCACACAGGTATAAACACACATAACACACACACATATATACATATATAGATAGATATATGTGTATATATATGTGTATATATACATATATAGACATATATACGCAAGTTTGTGTATATGTGTATATATGTGTGTGTGTGTGTGTAAGTACATTCACATATATATATATATATATATATATATATATATATATATATGAATGTAGGCATGTGTATATATATAGATATATAAGGATATAAATATAAACATATTTAAATTCATTTTTGGTATGTCTACCTTGCAAGCGTATATATGTGCGTATGGTGTATGTGCGCATGTAAGTGTGTGTAAGCGTGTGCGCATGTGAGCTCAGCCAGGATATGGTTGCGTGTGACTCCAGGAGTGATTTAAAAAGAGAGGGTAGGGGGGCTGCTAATGGGGGGGGGGTTAATGGGATAAGGGAAGTATTAGGGATGAGTTATGAGTGAGAATCGACGAGCTTAAGGGAAAATAGGTGTTATATTAGTATTGCTACTGTTGCTCTTATCATTAATATTATTCTTAATATCATCAGCATCATTATCATAATTTTTACTTGGTGGGATTCTTGATATTGTATTCCTTATTCTAATGTTGTCATCATCATTATCATTATCACTGTGATGGACAGTAATATCAACATCATCATTATAATCATCTTTATCATCATTATCTTTACTTATTACCCGAACACATTAAGCCTGGGTAGAATGGAGGTGCTAAAAGATTAATTAATGATTTGGGGAATCAGTTCGCGACGGACTCATTCCGAGGTTCTCACTCTTTGGCCTTTTATCTATTTATATGTAACCCTTTCAATCTGTCCTTTTTTTCTCTCTATAAGCGCACACGTTCACACATTTTCATTCATACACACACATGCACGCGGATCACACTCACACACGCACACGCGCACACACACACACGCATACACGCATACATACACACACACACAAACACACACACACACATACGTAATATATATATATATATATATATATATATATATATGCATATATACATAGATATAAATATATATGCATATATAAGAATGTATATATATATATTCTCCTTTTACGCCATCATCTCCCACTCCTTCTCTTTATCTCCTTTCATCATCCCCTCGTCACTCCCACTGCCTTCCACTCGACACTCACAGTAACACACCCAACCTCACTCCCCTTCTCCCTAAATTTCACACCCTACCCTCCATCACCCTTCCCTCCCTCCCTCCTCCCTCCCTCCCCCCCTCCCTCTCCCCAACCCACCCATCTCCCTCCCCCAAAAAACACCCCATTACTCCCCCCCCCCCCCCCACCTTCCTACAGTTCCCTTCCCTCACTCCCTCACTTCCTCCCTCCCTCCCTCTCCACCGACCCTCCCCCTCCACCACCCTGCTCCTCCCTTTTGGATCACCCTATCGCCCCCTCGCTGCCTAAAAGCTCCAGCACTTGAAACGCCGCGTTAAACCATCATTAAATTTTGACACTCCTCGACAGGCGCTGTGATTACTCGCTGTGTTGTAACTGCGAAAGCCTCCTGGTTGTAATGTGCTACGACTGGGTGCGTCTGTTATTATATTTCGTTACTGGGAATAAATATTGTTTAGTCTTTTATGTTATGTTTGTTGTGTTATTATGTTTTGCAACTGAGGGAAATTATTGTTTAGTCTTTAAGGGTGTTTGTTGTGTTATTGCGGTTAATATTGATTATTCTTGTCATTGTGATGTTATAGTGTTGTAATGAAATGCTGTTGATCATTATCACGCTTTAATGATTGTATATAGTTATGTTTTTTTTTTTTTTATTTTAGCATTATTAATGATGAAAGTAGTAATACTCAATATTATTATGCTCATTGGTATTATCATTGTTATATCACTATTGATATTGTTATCATTATCATTATCATTATTATTCGTATTCTTATTATTATGATAGCTATAGTTATTGTTATCATAAATATAATTATTATCCTTATGAAGACTATCGTCATTATTAATATAATCATACATATCATCGTTTCCTTTTTATCTTTATCATTATCATTACCATTATCATCATTATTACTATTATCATTATTATCATTATATTCACCATCATAACCATCCTCATTACTGTTATTATTAGTATTACCATTATAATAATAATTAATAACATTATTATCATTATTATCATCATTACCATTATCATTATCATTATGATCATGATCATTAGCATGATCATTATTATCTTTATTATCATTATCATTATTATTATCATTATTAGTATCTTTATCATTACTATTATTATTGTTATATTATAATCACTGTTATTGTTATCATTATTATTTTCATTATCATTATCATTATTATCATTATCATTCCTAGTATTGATATTATTATTATTATTATTACTGTTA
>NC_061839.1:6944379-6951879 GCF_019202785.1 Penaeus chinensis
AAGAGATGAGACGGAAGAAGAGAAAAGAGAGGTGAGATTTAAAGTAAAAAAGGGAATATAAAATATATGAAATGATGAAACGACAAGAGAGAAAAGGGAATTTGAGAAGGAATGGGAGAAACGAGAGAGAAGAAGAGAAAGAAAGAGAAAGAAAGAGAAAGAGAAAGAGAAAGAGAAGAGAAGAGAGAATCAAAATAAGAACACAGAAGCATATAGGAAGAGAAACATAAAAGAAGGAATGGAAATGAGCGAAAGAGAGGAGAAAGAGAGGCGAATGTTGAGGGGCGGAGAAAGAAAGAGAAGGGGGGGGGGGGGTCAAGTGGACTGCTGGGAAATCGAGGAAGGGAAACAGAGGCGGGAGCAGAGGCGAGGATTCGAGGGCAAGGGGGGAGGGGAAAGAGGACAGTGGGACTTTGAGAGAGAACGAGAGAAGAGGAGAGGAGGGGAGACAGGAGAGAGAAAAGAAAAGGGGAGACGAATGATGAGAAGACAGAAGAGAGAGAGAGGACAGAGGACATGAGACAAGAGACGAGACAGAGTGAGCGAGAGACAGAGAGAGACAGACAGACAGAGACAAAGAGACAGACAGAGACAAACAGAGAGACAATGAGACAGAGACAGTGACAGAGAGACAGAGACAGAGAGACAAAGAGACAGAGACAGAGAGACAGAGATATAGCTAACAAAGAGAGACCGAGAGAGAGAAATAAAGCGAAAATTATGAATTCTTTTACAAATTTGCTTAAAACATAATGAAAAATGAAGAAAAAAAAACAGAGTCAAGCGATAACACACAAATCCCCTTTAAGAAAAAAAACAAAACAAAACACTACAGCACAAAAAAAAAAAAAAAAAAACATAAGAGAAGACACGAAAAAAGATTACAAAGCTGCTCCCTTCCCCCTATCCCTTTCCCTCCTCCCTTTTTTTTTTAAAGGAAAATCTCTTCGTGACATCAACTAGACGGCGGCCAAAATTAATCTGTCAACGCTATTGTTCCTCGCCACATTTTTAATCACGCACCTTGATGCGTTGCTCCGCTCCTGTGCACCCCACTCAGCAAGCTCAGTGCATACAGTAGCTTTCTAGCCATTTGTATTCTGTTTTCTAGTGTGCGGTAAGTCCTCGGTATAGGGAGATTGTATCAGCACGATGCACAAATCTTCATTGTAGTAACTGGTTAAAATATTTAAAAGAATTTTTTTTAGAAGCATGTAGGGCTATCTGTTCGATTACATGTTTGTTGTTGTTGTTGTTGTTTTTCTTAAGGTTTTATATATACTGTATTTTTTTTCTATTGGAGAGTCCATGATTATTATGTATTCGCTCGTTTCCGACACGAGGTAAAACAATAGCAGAATACGAGGACCAAAAAAAAGATGTCAAACATCATCTTCTTTCCAGCGAACAATCCAAAGCACTGTCAACCCCCGAGGGAATATTGCCGTGAAACTATATCTAAATGTCCCTTTTTTATTTACTGAAAGGCCGTTCTTTGAATCTTCGAATGTGTGTAAGTGCTTTAGAGGGTGTTATAAGCACTGCGTAGCCCACGCTAGTGCCTGTTACGAAAGCAGGGTGCGATATGAAGCAAATAAGCCAAAAGCAGTTGCGGTTGTCTTTCACAACGGTTGCCTTCACACGACGGTGAATCTGCGTTTGTGATAAGTATTCCATGGATCCATTGATTTCTAGATTAAAACCCTGTTTGTCTTAATGGAAAAAATCACAATGGTAATAATAAAATTACTACCACTACCACAGCTACTAATAAAAACATCAAGGTTATAAGTGATAATAACAATAACAATATTAATAACAGTGCTATCAGAGACTTCCTCAATCTCCACCGTGAAACTTTAGCTACATCAAAATCTTCCAATTACGTTAGGTTTCGTGTTTAAGATTAATCCCATGCATCCAGTGAAAAAAAAAATATCTTGTCTAACACTGAGGAGAATTATCAAGGCTTCCCCCATGGCATTAGGTCGTTGTAAACTCCCAGGGACTATTATTACTGTTAGATTAATGTCATGACAGCTCTTATCCTTATTACTAGTAAAGCTTTACTGGCTGCCATATCCAACAAAGGTCAGTGTAACGACGCTGGTCTTCAGCATGTCCTACGTAAGGCGACACGTCACAACAATAATGATCATCTACAAGTATCCAAAGAGAACTTCTTAGATTATGAAATTCTTACTCAAAAGGCGTGTAGGCTTGTATACCGATAACTGACGGGAATATACACTAGTATATACAATACATGACTTACCAGGCAGCTTCTTCGCACCGTTATGTTTTTAGTAAATGAGATATGCCATCAGTATTGATCCATGGACATGAAGAAGACCGTTTTCGCTCACAGAATACGTTTAGGATGCTGTTGCAATTTCAAGATCCGGTGTGCAAAATGTAATGGAGCCTTTATTGCTCTCATTAACTGTCCTGATCAAGTTATAACATGCCTATTCATATACCCTGAAGATCCCTTTGCCTTTTCAAATGGCCACTACTCCAGTAACAGTATCCGCAAGCTAGTATACAGAGTATTAATATCAGAGAGCATACAAACATACAAACATACATACGTGTGAGTGAGCGAGTGTAGATACATACATACATACATACATACCTACATACATACATACATACATACATATACACACACACAAACACACACACACGCGCGCGCGCGATATTTATATATATACAACACGTGCATGTGCGATATATATACATATATATACATATATATACATATATATACATATATATACATATATATACATATATATACATATATATACATATATATACATATATATTATGTATATATATAAAATAACCATGTGATCCGAAAAAAATATTCCATGCACATAACCATCAATGATTCAGGCTCCCTAAAAGCAGAAAAAGCTTTTTGACAATTACCATAAATAAATAATGCTCCATACATTTTTTCTTACTATTCATTTCTAACCAATATTTATCGTTCATGACGGTCACGTGGCAAATGCCATACTGTACACTTCAGGCACAGGAGCCAGCTGATACTGGAGTAATCATGTCTCTGATGGTAATAAAAGGACATACGCATTCATATTTGAGACAGAGAGAGAGATATATAGAGAGAGAGACAGGGGGGGGGGGTAGAATGAGAGAGAGATATATATAGAGAGGGGGGGGGGGGGGTTAGTGAGAGAGAGAAGGGGGGAAATGAGAGAGAGAGAGGGCGGGGGAGGGGGAGGGGGGAGAAAGAGAGAGGGGGGAGGGAGAGAGAGGGGGAGGGAGAGAGAGGGGGAGGGAGAGGGAGGGGGGGGGAGAGGGAGGGGGAGAGAGAGAGAGGGGGAGGAGGGAGGGAGAGGGTGGGAGAAGGGAGGGAGGAAGAGGGTGGGAGGAGGGAGGGTTAGGGAGAGAGGAGGGAGAGCGAGAGAGGGAGGGAGGGAGAGGGAGGGAGGGAGAGAGGGAGCTAGAGAGGGGAGAGAGAGAGATAAAGAAAGAGAAAGAAAAAAAAGAAAGAAAGAGAGAGAGAGAAAGAAAGAGAGAGAGAACGAGAGAGAGAGAGAGAGAGAACGAGAGAGAGAGAACGAGAGGGAGAGAACGAGAGAGAGAGAGAACGAGCGAGCAAGCGAGAGAGAACGAGAGAGAGAACGAGCGAGAGAGAGAGAGAGAACGAGAGAGAGAGAGAGAGAGAGAGAGAGAGAGAGAGAGAGAGGGAGGGAGAACGAGAGAGAGAACGAGCGAGCAAGCGAGAGAGAGAGAACGAGAGAACGAGAGAGAGAGAGAGAACGAGAGAGAGAGAGCGAGAGAGAGAGAGAGAGAACGAGAGAGAGAGACAGATAGAGAGATGAGGGGGGGAGGGTGCAGATCAGTCGATTTCGAGAGACGAAAGTGTTAAGGGGTTTCATGGGATTATCATTGAACTGTTAATATGCGTCCACCGCTTGGTCTAGCAAATCGGATAATCCGGAACAACGCTGAAATTTCGGTTGCGGAAAATCAGTGGTATATCAGTATACCAGTTCTCACTTCCGTTGATTAATATTACATCATTGTATGTCTGCAAACGTGTGTGTGTGAAATGCGAAAAATCATGACTCTCTGAATATTCTTTTTTTCTATTATTATTTCCAAAGCATGTATTCCGAAGCAGTGCAAATGCGATCAGTCAATCACGGCCCTTTTTATCCATAAAAGATTCAAACATTCTGTGATTGTGTTATAAAAAAAAAAAAAAAAAACATCATTCACGCACAACGAAGTTAAATCTCGGAGGAAAAAATAAGCGAAGCACTTAGAACCAACACGCAAAAGTGCTAAAAGGAAAGAAAGGAAAAGGAAAAAAAGAGTTACACGCACGTTCACAAAATAGCTGTAGTTTTCATATGCTGGATTATACATGCCGTTCAAGCTAGTATTTTTTTACTGATCTTTCTATTAGTCTATTATCATTATTATCATTTTCTTATGATTTATATTTATTATTGTCTTTTCATTTTTTTTTTTTTTGGGGGGGGGGGGTGATAGGGCTCATTACTCATATTATCTATAATAATTGTGGCGACGATGTTGCGATGATAATAATGTTAATAACACTGATCATGGTACTTGTGATTACCGGATATCATAAAGTCCTGATTATGTAAGCGGTAATGATACTGACGAGCTTGGAAATACTGATAATAATCTAATAACGAGCATCCTTGATGAAGATAATGGCGACGTAACGTAAGAAAAAAATATGAAAGAAAGGAGAAAGAAATGATAAAAGACAATTTGATGATAGTGGAATTAGAGAAAACGAAAAGTTGTGATGTCTTCCTCACCTCTCTAATGTCTAATTATTAGTAGTTTTTTTTTTTTTTTTTTTTTTTTAGAAAAAAAAAAATTCAGGAACGCTTTTATTGACTATTGATTCGAATCTTTCCACTCTTTGCTCCTTCACCCTTACACCAACATCCCTAGTTCTTACCCCTTCACCCCCTCACCCTTTCCGCCGTCCCTTCTATCCCTCATGCATCCATCCTACCCTCCCCCCCCCCCCACACACACACACTCAACTAACCTATCCACTACACCGAACATCTCCTCTTTCCCACTCCTCCATCCCTGCTCCTCCCCTCCGGCCCCGCAAGTGCACATACAAAACCCCAACTTTCTTCTCTTTTCCCTCCCTCCCCTCCAACACACCTCTCACAAATTCTACAAACTTTCCCCTCCCTCCTCTTCTCTCCCCCCACCCCCCATACCCAACTCCTCCATTCTTCCAAGCATTTCCATCCTCAGTCCTCCTCCTCCTCATCCCCCAATTAACCACATAAACACCCATACCCAACCTCTCCCTACCCTCTACACTCCTCCCTATTATTACACACACAAACACACACACAAACACACACACACACATATACACACACACATACAAACACACACACACACACATACACATACACACACACATACACAAACACACTCTCTCTTCCTCGTATTCTGACGATAACACGGCAATCAATCGGAGCAGAAAGGGAAGCCAACGGGTGAGACGGCCGCCCAGACACGCACCCCGGACGCCCACAAAGAGCATCCGGGTGTTGGTGTCCGCGGGCGCGAGGGGGGGAGGGGGAGGGGGAGGGGGAGGGGGAGGGGAGGGGGAGGAGGGGAGGAGGAGGAGGAGGAGGAGGAGTAAGAGGAGGAGGAGGCTGGGGAAAGGAAGGGAAGTAGGGGAAAGGAGGGGAAGAAGGAGGAAGGAAGAGGGGGGGAGGCATGGGAAGTGGGGGGAGAAAAAGGGCTGAGAGGAAAGGGGAGAGGAGGGGAGGAATGGTAGAAGAGAAATGGAGAAAATTAAAGATTAGATAGATAGATGGATAAAGAGAGATTAGGAATGGAAGCGAGGTGAGAAGAGAGAATAGAGAGAGCCTGACAAGGTGAGAGAGAGAGCCTGACAAGGTGAGAAAGAGAAAGAGAAAGAGAGAGAGAGAGAGAAGACCCAAGGACGCAAGACCACAGAGAGAACGAAAGGAAGAAAGAGAAAAGAAAGCTAACTGCCTCGAACGGGAGATCGATGCACCGCCGGAAGGGCCTCCGACGCCGCCGCCACTGCCGCGTGACCCGATCCGACCGTATCGATAATCTAGGTCATCTCGGGTCACACGGCAAAGGCGGAGGAACCCAATCCGGAAGCAACCCGTTAGCATGACGCAACGGCACCGTCATCCGGCCGATCGACCGCCCCCGCGAACCCTCGCTCGGCGACGCACAAACAAGAGGGGCGCGGGCCGTGTGCTTGTTTGTGTGCGCGTGTGCGTGCATGCATGGGAGTGAGGCTGTGTCCTTGCGCGATTATGCGAAGATGCTGGTGAGTGATTGCGGGATCGAGAGCGGGAGTGAGGGAGGGAGGGAGGGAGCTGGGAGGGAGGGAGTGAGTGAGGGAAAGATATAGATAGGTAGTAAGATACATAGATAGAGGGTGAGAGACAGAGCTAGATAGATATAGATAGAGTGAGGCATATACAGAAAGAGGGAGTGAGACTGAGAAGAGAAGAGACATATAAAGAGAAGGCAGAGAAAGAAAAAGAAAAACAGCAACAACAACAAAAAAAAAAAACACATACACATTAACTCTATTCTCATAACCCACACCTAACACAGACTCCCAAATATCACAACCACTTTCACTTCCTAAACATTTTCCATCAACTCATAAACAACGCAATAACCCCCCTCCCCTTCCCCCCCCGCCCGAGAAATAACGACTCACCCCAGAAACCCACAAGTGAGAGTTAATGAGTAAGACCACATTACTCACGACTCGACTCATGCTTTGACACTCGTAACTACGTATGATGAATGAGGTCAGATCAGCTCATTGACGAGGTCTTATAGTTTATCGATTTGCTACAGCTTATTTCTCGGCCATTCCTCGTGTTGTTATTGTTCTCATTCTTACTATCTTTATTATTATTATTATCTTTGCTACGGCTTATTCCTTGGCCATTTCTCGTGTTGTTATTGTTTTCATTCTTGCTATCTCTATTATTATTACTTTGTTATTATTTGTTACGGTTTATTTCAAGGTCATTCTTGATGTTGTTATTGTTGTCATTCTTACTATCATTATTATTATTACTATTTTGTTATTATCATGATCATCGTTATCATTATGATCGCCACCATCATTATTACTGCCATTGTTAATGTCATGTTATCGTTATAATCATTATCATTAATACGGATACTATAATTATAATTATCATCAATAATATCATAATCGTCATCGTCATTATCATCATTACCAATATCATTGTTATTATTGTTATTAGTACTATTATCATTATTGCTATCATTATCATTATCACTATATTATCATTATCATTACTATTACAATTGTTATCATTATAATTATCATAACTATAATTACTTCTATCACTGCTATTATCCTCATCGTTATAATCATTATCAGCATCATCCTTATTATCCTATATTAATAAATTTCTGGTA
>NC_061839.1:6979379-6981879 GCF_019202785.1 Penaeus chinensis
TGACGGGGGCGTTGGCAGTAGATGAAGTTGGGGTGGGAACGGGGGTGGGGGGGGAAGGTGAGGGGAGGGGTTGAGAGGGGAAGAGAATCAAGATAAAAAAAAATTCTGTATCGTTTGTGACGTCATTTTAAAAAAATCAAATATATAATTTGAACTTTAGTTTATTATCTAAAATAACTGTGAAATACCTCATATCATTCCTACAACAGCATGTACACATAAATACCCACAGGCACATAACACAACACACACACTAACAACAAGAGGAAGAAAACGTCGTCGGGCAACTTACCTAAAACAATCCAGATGGAATATTTTCGATCTCGCTCGCATTACCATGTCCGTTCTCGTGAACACACTCCCGCACTTATCACATTTTGCACCAAATAATCTGCAAACAAGAACAAAGAACGTGATGAAGCAATGTGTCTCGCAACAAGAAGTGGGGAGGGATTGTGTTTGTTGTTTGTTTGTTTGTTTGTTTGTTTGTTTGTTTCTCTTTCTCTTGTTGCTGTCATTATCATCATGGCATTGTATATTATCATGATCTTGATTATCTTCATCATTACTGTGATGATTATCATTATGATTAATACCTTTAATATTACTACTGATATAATTATTATCATTATCATTATTGCTGCTGTTATTGCTATCATCATTCTTAATATTGCTTTTATCATTAGTATCATCATCAACATCACCTTTATCATTATGACTGATAGTGATATAGTAATAGTAATGATATAGATGACAGTAATGATAATATTATAGGGTAAAACTGGTAGAAATGATAATAAATGTACTAACTAATAAGGACTATACACTATCTATTACACTCGTTACCATTGTCCTTATCAACACACTGAGCAAAACTAGGGAAAATAGTGATACTGTAGACTACAATCACCAACACAAACGAACACATACACAGACGGGGCTCACATACTTGCTGAAGATAGCCATACATGATGATGATGATGATGATGATGATGATGATGATGATGATGATGATGATGATGATGATGATGATGATGATGATGATGATGATGATGATGATGTTGTTGATGATGATGGTGATGATGATGATGATGATGATGATAATGATGAATATAATATTTAATAGATATATAAATAAATTAATAAATAATCATTATCATCATTAAGTATAGGGAAATAAACATTTATCCAAATCTACAAGTTTTCGTGTTTTTTTTTTTTCTTAATTTCTTTTCTTTTATTTTATTTTATTTTATTTTTGTCCCAGATAAAACGCACCAACAAAAAACCCTCTTGTCACGTAGATAAACATATACCGACTCCCTACATACAAGATAAAAGACAGACATATAGAGTAATAATAAAACACAGACTCCTTTATACAAAAAATACACACATATATATATAATCCCGCTTCCTCGCACTTCTGTACATAAAACTTCTCTCTTTCACACAGCACAAAACGCACAATACTCCACACATACACACAGACAAACACAAACAACTTCCACCCCAACACCCACCCAAACACTCCCCCCCCCCCCCCATCTCCCTTAAAAAGTCAACAACTGAAACGAAACAAGTAAAAACACACAGCTTTCCCCGTTGACAGTGAACAGTGAAATAACGCAAAATATTTACCCTCCTCTTCCCCTAAATGATTAAAAAAGTCACCCTTTTATTTTGTTATTATCATGCACACAGCTCCCTATGGCAAGGGTGTGGCTATGTGTGTGTGTGTGTGTGTGTGTGTGCGTGTGTGTGTGTGTGTGTGCGTATGAGAGGGCTATTTTGTGTGTATGAGTGTGTGACCGTGTGTGCAATGTTAGTTTCGTTCGTAACATGTTATATTCATGTTCGTCAAGTCATTACTATTATGATCATAATTATTGTTGTTAATGTCGGGAGCTTTAATAACAATATTATTATCATTGTTATCAATGTCATTGTTATTGCTGTTGCTGCTGCATCATTATCATTATTACCTTTGTCATTTGCTGCTGCTGTTGTTGTTGCTGTTCTTATTGTAGTAGTTAATAATATAGAGGATATATGCTTATATATATCTATATATATACATATACATATATACACACACATCACAACACACACACACACACACACACACACACACACACACACACACACACACACACACACACACACACACACACACATATATATATACACACTCGCGCTCATACATACACATACACATACACACAAACACACACACACACATACATACATATGTAAATATATATATATATATATATATATATGTATGTATATATGTATGTATGCATATGTGTGTGTGTTTGTATGTGCATGTATGTATGTATACATGAGTGTCTTTGTTTATATGTTTATTTATATATATGCACATGAATATGTATATATATATACATATATATATATATATATATGTGTGTGTGTGTGTGTGTGTGTGTGTGTGTGTGTGTGTGTGTGTGTGTATGTGTGTGTGCGTGCGTGTGTGTGC
>NC_061839.1:6991879-6994379 GCF_019202785.1 Penaeus chinensis
GCCACCTCGCAACTTCTCTCCCTTACACCCATCCCCTCTTTTAACCCTTTCCCCTTTCCTACCCCCCCCCCCCCCCCCCACCTTCTACCATCCCTTATGGCCCATCGCCATTCCCCCCCAACTTCTGACTCTCTCTTCCCCTCCCACTCCCCCTCCACCTTTTTTACTCCCCCTCCTCACTCTCCACTCCCCCACCTCCATTCTCACCCCCCCTCCTCGCTCCCCACCCTGCCACTTCTCCCCTCCCCCCTCCCTCTCCCCCCTCCCCCCTCCAAAAAGGCGACTCGAATCAAAAGTCGCCCCAGCGTCCATTAGCGACTTTGTTGTCACAACCCCAAGGCTGATGATCATTTGCTCGCACTCTCCTCGCCTCCCGCCTGCAGCCTGTAAGACCTGGGTGGGCGTGGGGGGCGAGGGGAGGGAAGGGGAGGATGCAGGGTGGGCGTGGAGGGAACGGGGAGGGAAGGGGAGGATGCAGGGTGGGCGTGGAGGGAACGGGGAGGGAAGGGGAGGGAAGGGTAGGATGCAGGGTGGGCGTGGAGGGAACGGGGAGGGAAGGGGAGGATGCAGGGTGGGCGTGGAGGGAAAGGGGAGGGAAAGGGGAGGGAAGGGGAAGATGCAGGGTGGGCGTGGAGGGAAAGGGGAGGGAAAGGGGAGGGAAGGGGAGGATGCAGGGTGGGTGTGGAGGGTAGGGAAAGGATGAGGGGTAGGCGTGAAGGGTGGGGAGAGGGGAAGGGGGGAAGAAATGACCTTGGAAGAGATGGGGATGAGTTGAGGTTATGTGTTTGTGTGGTGGGGAAGGAAGGGGGGGGGGGGGTAATGGATAAGCTGGGTGTCGGGGGAAGGATGGGGGTGGGGTGGGGGTGGGGAGGCGTACAAGGTGCTGTATGTGCTGTGTGTATGTGAGTGACAGACAGATAAACACACACACACACACACACACACACACACACACACACACACATACGCACACACACATACACACAAACACACACACACACACATATATATACATACATTTCCTATTGTAAGGATGATATATATTTTTTTTTTCACTGATAATTGCCTTAAATATCTGTAAATATTTCATATACTATTTACTCCAATAAACACTGAGGACTATCACTCTATTCCTTATTCTTTCGATTATCGTATCCTTTCTACTTAATCTTTTCTTATCGTTCTCTTCTCTATCTACCTTTTCTATTATCTTGCTTGTTCTTTCTCTTCTTTTCTGTTTCTGTCTTTTGCAACATAGGCATTTCCATATTAACTAGAAATTCAAGAGTGAAGATTTAATAGTAGAAAACAATGATTAAAAAAAGCAAAACAATAATCAAATGAAGAGTAATAATAAGGAAGAAGCTATGATAACTGAATATATGTAAGTGGAACAGGGAAGTACACAAATAACACTAAAAAAGAAGAATAGAGAGAAGTAGAGATAGATTGATAGATAGATGCATAAAAAATAGACATAGATTGATAGACACTGATAGATAGATGCACAAAAAATAGACATGCAGATAGATTGGAAGATAGATAAATGTGATTGATAGATTGGTAGATAGATAGACGTATACAAAAAATACAAAGGCAGACAGATTAATGCATACAAAGACAGACAAATAGATAGAGAGATAGACACAGATATATACACAGACAAATAGATAGATATAGATGGCCAGATAGACAAAAAGACACTAGGTAAATAGATAATCCCCCCCCCCCCCAAAGAAAACGATAAAGAGAAAGGTTTGCCTTTTAATTAATTTGCGGGCGTTGAGAGGGAAGGGGGGGGGGGGGGGGGCGGCCGTGGGCAGGTGAGAGGGGGGGGGGGGGGGGCGGCTGCGGGCGGCTGACACGGCACAGTTAGCCAAACACGCGCACGCGACGCCCACCACGAGACAATTAAGCGCTGTTGACACACGGACAGGTGGCTGACGCGGCTGACGGCGAACTGACGGAGCTGATGGCTGAAGAAGGTGGGTATGAATGGAGGGGGGGGGGGGGGGGGGGGGTATGAGGAGGAAGGGGGGTTTGAGGGGGAATCAAGGGAGGAAGGGGAGAGGGGGGGGGAAGCTGTCACGTGGTGTTTCGATCTCGATTTTGTTTTTGTTGTTTCTACTATTTGCTTTTTACTTATATATATATATATATATATATATATATATATATATGGGTTTTCTTTTCATTTTCCGTCTCCATTATCTTTTATTCTCGGCTTTTATCTTTTTCATCCTTTTCATCTCTGTCTCTTCATTTCTATGGGTATTCGGTAAGGGCCTTTATATATATATATATATATATATATATATATATATATATATATGCAATTCATTCTCTCTCTCTCTCTTCCCTTTATATATTCTCTGTTCTCCTTTTTCTCCTTCCTGTCTCTATCTCTCACTTTTTTTTTACGCTCACTTCCTTATTCTTTCTTCCTCTTTTTTCTTTCTCTCTATTTTTATCTTCCTTTTGCCAATTCCAGTTTTTTTTC